>NW_004949275.1:163939-169493 GCF_000317375.1 Microtus ochrogaster | reverse complement strand
GCCAACCCTAAGGTGGCTCCCTTATCTAAGAATTGTGCTTCCGTGCTCCCTTATCCAACCTTCCTTTATCCCAATCCTCCTTTTTCCCCAAGTTCCCCCCATCCTCCCCTTCTGCCTTATCTCTCCCCTATCCTCTTGGCTATGGGAAATAGACAAAATTGCCTGGGAGAAAATTGGGATCTTGGGGGTGGGGTGGGAGGGGGGTAAGGGGAGATTTCCTTTTGATGGATTTTTCCAGAGACAAATATAAAATGTCCTTCCTTAACTGTTTTGATTGATTTTAGCTTGAAATTTATTTTGTTGGACATTAGGATAATTACACCAGCTTATTTCTTAGGTCCATTCGATTGGAAATTTTTCCCAACCCTTTACTCTGAGGTGATGTCTGTCTTTGAGGTTGAGGTGTGTTTCTTGTATGCAGCAGAAGGATAGATTCTGTTTTCTTATAAAATTCGATAGCCTGTGTCTTTTTATAGGTAAGTTGACTCCATTTATATTAAGGGATATTAATGATCAGTAATTGCTATCTTCTGTTAATTTAGTTTTCATTGTTGGTGATGTTATCATGTGTTTTTCCCTTCTTTGGGATTTGCTGCTGTGAGATCATCTATTGTCTATGTTTTTGTGGATGTAGCTGATTTCCTTGGGTTGGAGTTTTCTTTCTAGTACTTTGTGTAGGGCTGGGTTTATGGCTAGGAATTGGTTAAATCTGGTTCTTTCATGGAATATCTTGTTTGTCCTTCTATGGTGATTGAAAGTTTTGCTGGATATAGTAGTCTCAGCTGGCATCCGTGGTCTCTTAATGTCTGCAGAAGGCTTTACCAGGACCTTCTGGCTTCCATCGTTTCTATTGAAAAGTGACATGTAATTCTAATAGGTCTGTCTTTATTTGTTACTTGGCCTTTTTCCTTTGCAGCTCTTAATATTCTTTCTTTATTCTGTATGTTTATGTGATGAGGAGACTTTTTTTTGATCCAGTCTATTTGGTGTTCTGTAAGCTTCTTGTATCTTCATAGGCATATCTTTCTTTAGTTGGGAAAGTTTTCTTCTGTGATTTTGTTAAATATATTATCTGTGCTTTTGAGTTGTACTTCTCCTTCTATGCCCATTATTTTTAGGTTTGGTCTTTTCATGGTGTCCCATATTTTCTGGATATTTTGTGTTAAACATTTGTTATATTTAATGTTTTCTTTGACTCATGTGTCTTGTTTCCTCTATTGTATTGTCAGCACTTGAGATTCTCTCTTCCATCTCTTGTATTCTGCTGTTTATGCTTGCATTTGTGGTTCCTGATCGTTTACTCATGTTTTCCATTTCTAAAACTCCCTTGGTTTATGTTTTGTTTATTGTCTCTATTTTGGTTTTTAGGTCTTGAATTGTTTTTTTTTTCACCAGTTTGATTGATTTTTCTTGATTTTCTTTAAGGGATTTGTTGATTTCTCCCAATTTTTTGTTTGTCTGTTCCTCCACTTCTTTGAGGGAATTTTTTATTTCCTCTTTAAGGGCCTCAAGTATTTTCCTAAAGTTGTTTTTAGGTAGTTTTCTCCTGCTTCATCTGTGTTGAGATGTTCAAGTCTTGCTGTTGTAGGGTCACTAGTGTTTACTGCTGTTGTGCTGCTCCTTGTGATGTTGAGCGTGTTCTTACCTTGTCTACCCATCTTTTGCTCCAATTGGTGCAGCTGGGGCTGTGTCGCCGGTGGTCACTTCTCAAGGTGATGTGGGTCTGCTTGCACTGACTGGTGGAGGTGGGGCAGGTGGGCAGGCCTTCCTTGACTTCTGGCTAAGGCCCCCAATTTATTTTTTTTATTGAGACAAGGTCTCACTATGTAGCCCTAGCCAGGAACTCACTATGTAAATCAGGTTGGCCTTGAACTCATACACCTGTTTCTGCCTCCCCAGTGCTGGGATTAAAGCCATACGCCACCATCCCTGGTTGTTTGAAGCCTTCTTTTAAAAATTCAACAGATGGAGTCCATTACTGAATTCTATAACCATTCAAAATGCAGTATTAGTATTTCCTGTTTAGTTTACAAAGAATCTTTAAAAGAGTGTATTTTCCAAAATCATTCACAATTGAACTTTATTTACTATGCAGTTCCTGGAGTAGCCAAATTCATAAAAACAGAATGAAGGATGGATGACAGGGCCCGGAGAAGAGAGAACAGCATGTGGTTTGTGATTCATGGGACCAGAGTCTCAGTTGGCAAAATGCCAATGTTCAGGTGCTAGATGGTGATGTTTCATGACTGTGTGATTATATGTGATACCACAGAACTATAAAGTTAGAAATGTTCAACATGGTGAACTTTATGTAGTGTTCAATTGATCACAGTTAGTATTAAAACAGCTTAAGAGAATTCTCCATTATACTGCCAACTGCATCTCAGCCTAGTTAGTGTTTCTCTTGCTGTCATAAAACACAGCATTAAAGCAAGTTGGGGAGGAAAGGGTTTATTTGCTTATACAACCACATCACAGTCCATCATTGAGGGAAGTCAGGGCAGGAATTTTAATAGGACCCTGGAGGCAGGAACTAAAGCAGAAACCTTGGAGGAACACTGCTTACTGCCTTGTTCCCCATGGCTTGCTCAGCCTGCTTTCTTAAATCATATTTTATTACTTTGTGTGGGTGCAGATACTGGAGGACAACTCGTGTGAGTCAGCACTCTCTTTCCACTATGTGGTCCTAGCTATTCAACTCAGGTTGTCAGGCTTGGCAGCAAGTGCCTCTACCAGCTGAGTCATCTCCCTGGACCCTCATCTTGATTTCTTATACTACTCAGAACCACCTGCCCATGGTGGAATTTCTCACAGTGGCCTGGGCTCTCCCACATCAATTAGTAATCAAGAAAATGCCCCACAAACTAGTGGGGCATTTTCTCGGTTGAGGTCCCCTCTTTTCAGATGACCCTAGCTTGTACCAAGTTGACAAAAACTAAACTGTACACAACCCATGATGAATGTGAAATAAGGCAAGGGAAAAATTACTCTTTTAAGTGTGAAGGGTACTGCTAATTCTTGCCTCTGAGAACCTGAGCAAAAAGAAATATTCTAGTTAGCACTGAGGCCTCTGATAGGGCTATGTTAGTGCTGCATGGCTGTTTACTCCAGGATTTCCCTTATAGCTTATTTACATAGTACAAGAACAGGTTCAAGCCCAGTGAGTCCATGAGGGTCGCTGAAAATATTTAAAGTCATTGCTGGTGATCTTCTGCTTGCTACTGTCTAGACTGTTTGCTTTGTGGGTTTTCCCCCCTTTGTGCAAATGCAGCACTTTTACTTTTGTTCTCACTGTTGATGTTTGAATATACGCAGTCTCCTAGATGCCAGCCTTAGCCCAGGCATGCCCCGGAGCCCCAAGGATCTGTGGCTTCCTCGATTCTCGGGCGCCCTCTCCTGGTCGCAGCGCGGCCTGGGCTTCCAAACCCACTTTCGTTTTCCTAGTTTTTGCTCCTCTGGCCTTAGTGGCTAGGGCCTTGAGAGTGGACCCGCACATCTGCATGCAGGTGTTTTCAATCACAGCTGGGTATTGTTCTGCTGAATTGGATCCGGGTTGGTATGTCCTGGAGATCGCTGAGACCCTTAGCATCTTCTGGTTGCCTTGCCACACCTTGGTGACCTGAATTGGTTGGGTTTTGTTTTGTTTTGTTTTTGGTGTCCTAAACTCTGCATCCTTATCTGCAGTTTGTCAGTTGTCTGCATTCTAGGTTCTTGAAAATTGTAGATTGTACTGTGCTTGAAGAGAGAATCGTTTTTCTCTTTGTGTGTGTGTGTGTGTGTGTGTGTGTGTGTGTGTTTAAATGCTTTTAGAATTGAAACACTAAGATTTTTGTTGCATTCCTGCTCTTTCCTGAATCCAGGAATCTCATTGCTTTTTTTTTTATTTAAAAATTAAAAGAAGCCAAGAGTCACCTTCAATCCCAGCACTTAGGAGGCAGAGGTAGGTGGGATCTCTGAGTTCAGTACCAGTGTGGTCTACACAGTGAGTTTCAGGACAGCCAGGGCTATACAGAGAAACACTGCTTCAAATGATTAATTGAAAAGGACATAGGAGAGCACTAGAGGGATGGGGCAGTGGGTAAATCACTTGCTGTGTAAGTATGATTCCCTGAGTTTGGATTCAGAATGCTGGGCATGCATGTAACTCCCAATGAAAAGAGAGCTCCAGGTTCAGTGAGAGGCCCTGCCTTCAAAAAGAAAAGGGCAGAGGGGCTGAAGAGATGGCTTAGTGGTTAAGAGAACTGGCTACTTTTTCACAGGACATGATTTTGATCTTACAATGATCTATAACTCTGATTGTTGCCCTTGTCTGACCTCTGCTAGACACACACATGGTGCACAGACATACATGTAGGCAAAACTAATAATAAAAACATTTTTTAAAAAGTTGGAGGGTGATAATGATACCTAAATTCAATCTGGCTTCCACAGCACATGTGCATGTAAGCATACCCAAACACACAGCCAGCTATATTACTTCCCATCTCCATCTCCTATGACTGGGATTAAAGGTGTGAGCAACCACCACTTGGCTGTTTCTCTTTTAGAATGATTCAATCTTGTGGATCCCAGGGTGGCCTAGAACGCACAGATAGCCACATGCCTCTGTTTCCTGAGTACTGTAATTGATGGTGGGCTAGAACAATCCCCAGAAAGGGGAGAGACAGGTCAAAAGGACAGAGCTCTAGGCACTGGGCCCCGTTCTGAGCAGCTGCTAATGAAATGTGTGAGACAGTAGCCTGTGATGAACAAATGCTCACAGTACTGATCAGAAGCATGGAGGCAGGTGGTCCTCCACCAAAAGGGGGTGACTTGTGAGGATGAGAACTCTGTAGATTTGTGTCCTCAGGGAGCTGGAGCTATTTTGTGAGATACCTGGAAGTTGGGGGTCACCTCATTGCAATAGCCAGACTGGAGTCTCCCCTCCACCTTTCACCATGTACATTCTGGTTAGGGGTGGGGACCACTTTGTGAACTTTCAGGAAGAGAGATGGCCATGCCACACTTTCATGGTGGAGGTGAGCACTTTAGGAGGCAAGAAATGGGCCCTTTGAGGAGAAGCAGGCTCCTACTGAGGCAGCCCTTGCCTGTGGACAGCCTAGACACAAGCAGGGCCCATATGAGCAAACAGGAACCATCTGGTTCCGTGACTGCTCTGCCTACGCTCCACCTTCTGGAAGGCACTCGCTGAGAGAATGAGGGTCACTTAAATTGCAGGGTGCAAGTAGGTCCTGAGTGGACCCTGGAAGGCCGGCTGTGGTCAGTGGGTCCCCAGGAGCCTAGTGAAGTCAGTGTGGTGTGTGCTGCCCCAAAAAGGGTTGTCCTGTGGAAACTAGACCCTTACCCTCTCCCTAGACCATCAGTCTTCCCTCTTGGGGTGGCCTTCTGAGGTCCCAGAGATGCGGAGACACATAACTTCCTCGGGGAATATGGACGTGGGGTCTCAGAAGCGCAGCTAAATGGACGAGGGGTCCCAGAAGCCCAGCTGAATGGACATGGGGTCCGAGAAGCCCAGCTGAATGGACGTGGGGTCCCAGAAGCCCAGCTGAATGGA
>NW_004949275.1:162930-163839 GCF_000317375.1 Microtus ochrogaster | reverse complement strand
GTGGGGTCCCAGAAGCCCAGCTGAATTGACGTGAGGTCCCAGAAGCCCAGCTGAATGGACGTGGGGTCCCAGAAGCCCAGCTGAATGGACGTGAGGTCCCAAAAGCCCAGCTGAATGGACGTGGGGTCCCAGAAGCCACATCTGAAGCACACAGGCCTAGAGCATACAGGCTCGACTGTATGTGTTCACAGTCCTCCATCCAAAGTGAGAGAGACTGTAGAAAGAAGCCCCCTCAAGCTTCGGCAGCATCCACATCTGGGGACCTAGTGGGGCTCCGAGCCATTTTGTGAGGCTCCAGAAGGACCCAGCCAGGCTCGTCTTCCTACATCTGGGGACCTGGAAGGGCTCGGAACCATCTTCCTTGGGGAACAGAAGGGTGTCGGCCACATCGCGCTCCAGGTATCCAGGCATTGAGGGTCTCACAGTCATTTTCTGAGGGCCCTGAAGGGTGTGAGGGATGGACGAGGCGCCTCCGGCATCAGGATATGGGGGTTTGGAGCCATTTCCTAAGGGCCTAGAAGGTGGAAGGGTGAGGGCTAAAGCGGGCTCCTTCCATCCGGGGTTGAGGGGCTTGGAGCCATTTTGTGAGGTTCCCAGAAGGGAGACCATCAGGCTGGGCTTCCTACATCTGGGGATGGGGACTTGGAGTCATTTTGTGAGGTTCCCAGGAGGGAGACCATCAGGCTGGGCTCCTTCCATCCGGGGCTGAGGGGCTTGGAGTCATTTTGTGAGGTTCCCGGGAGGGAGACTATCAGGCTGGGCTTCCTACATCCGGGAACCTAGCAGGGCTTGGAGTCATTTTTTGAGGTTCTGGGGAGGGAGACCATCAGGCTGGGCTTCCTACATCCAGGGATGGGGACTTGGAGTCATTTTGTGAGGTTCCCAGGAGGGAGACCATCAGGCTGGGCT
>NW_004949275.1:146064-146504 GCF_000317375.1 Microtus ochrogaster | reverse complement strand
AGAGCACAGGAAGCCTGGCGGAGGAGCTGAAGGTGCCTGGGCTCCCTTACAGGGGACCCTGAGGCCTGCCAATTTCCTCCAAAATTAAACAGAACTTCATTATAAGAAAACACTGGATTGTCATATTTGCAAAACACTTGGCTTCTATTATTTCTGACAGATGCTAATAGTTATGTTAATCATTATTTCTAATTAATCTCCTATACCTTCCAGACATGGTGCAACATGCCTATAATTCCAACACTCAGGAGGCTAAGGCATGAAAAGAAAGAGTTCTAGCATGGGATGTACTTACTCATATTTGGTTTCTAGCCATAAATAAAGGACAGTGAGCTTATAATTCACGATCCTAGAGAAGCTAAATAAGAAGGGAATCCAAAGACAAACATATAGGCTTCCTCCTGAATCAGGCAATGAAAGGAGACAGAGACAGAGACCCA
>NW_004949275.1:141935-145712 GCF_000317375.1 Microtus ochrogaster | reverse complement strand
TCGGGGGAGGGGGAGGGAAAGGGGAGGCGGTGGTGGGGAGGAGGCAGAAACCCTTAATAAATAAATAAATTAAAAAAAAGAGTTCTAGGTCAGTCTGGGCATAGAAGGAAGGGAAGGAGGGAAGGAAGGTAGGAAAAGGAGATGAAAAAACAGAAGAAAGACAAATAACAAAGAAAAGAAGAAAAATCCCTACATCTGGTGTTTTTTGGAGATGTTTCTTGGTTAAACCCACACACCTCATAAACACAGAGTAGTTTTCTGCTGCTTTGAGACAAGTTCTCACTATGTTGTTCATGATAATCTTGAACTCCCGGGCTCAAACAATCCTCTGCTTCAGGCATCCAAGTAGCTGGAACTACAGGTTCTTGCCACCACACTTGACTGACTGGCAGAGTTTTAGCCTGTGGGTAACTAACCTGTTGTATCTATTAAAGCAACTACCTATGTGCTCCTTTTGTTCTGAATCTTGGGAACTGTACCTTCTGCCAGCTAGCTGCTTCAATGCGCTTGGACACATACTCAGTGTCTCCTTGGCTGATATCATAGCTTACACATTTTAGAGGTTTCCCCTAAAGTCACTGGCCTCAGGTTAGATGCTATCTAAACAGAACCTTGGCAGGGCACACTGAAGGGTTCCAGTCTCCCGCTCTCTTCCCTAGGCAAACTGCTGCTAATGTAGCGGCATACAGGGGAGGTGGGGAAGAGTCTCAGCCATTAAGCTGACTTCTATGATTTTTGCCTATAAATGTCTGAGAGCCACTGGTCCTTTCTGGTCCTCTGACGTTTTTTGTTTGTTCCCCTTGTCATTCAATGAACAAAGCAAAAGCCCTATTTCTGGGGGACTGGAGGGCTGGCTTAGTTATTAAAGTGCTTATCTGAAAGAATGAAGACCTGAGTTTGATAACCAGAACTCAATTAATTAATAACAGCCAAGTGTGGCTGTTTGTATTTGAAATTCCAGTGCTGGTGAGAAAGAGACAAGAAGATCACTGGTGCAAACTGGCCAGACAGTCTAACCTATTTGGAAAGTTCCAGGCCAACAAGAGACCCTGTCATTTTAAAAGAGAAAGTGAATGGCACCTGAAGAATGACACCTGAGGGATGACCTCTGGCCTACACACACACACACACACACACACACACACACACACACACACGCACACACACACATATGCACGAACATGCACATACACGTATACACACACAAAGTCTTATTTCTTGGAATCTGGGCTGTGTTCCAGTATATAAACATGACAAGGTCCCTTAGGATGTTTGTTTTCCAGTTTAAGCTGATGAGATGGCTCAGCAGGTAAAGGTACTTGCTGATAAGCATGGAGAACTGGGTTTGATCATAAATTTAATCATAAATTCCAAATTGCTGAAATATTGTGTTGTAAGGGAAACACATGAGGAACTGGAGTGATGGATCAATGGTTTAGAGCACCAGCTGCTCTTCCAGACCTGAGTTCAACTTCCAGCGCCCACATAACAGCTCACAACTGTCTAGGAGTTCAGTTTCAGAGGTTCTAATGCTCTCTTTTGGCTTCTGTGGGCACCAGGCACACATATGGAGCACAAACATACATGCAGGCAAAACAGTGGTACACATAAAAAATGAATGAATTTTTAAAAAACTGATGAAATGAATAAGGCTGCAGATGTAGCTCAATGATAGAGTACTTGCCTAGCATGCATGAGGCCCTAGATTCAATCCTCAGTAGCTGAAAGAAAAAACTCTCCAAATAAATTTTCTTAATTTCCATTTTAAAGATAGCTTAATGACTTCTTCGAATTTTATTTCAGTTTAAAATATAATGCAAACAAAATGTTTTGATTTTTTTGCAAGATATTAGATATATTTTTAATTTCCTAAGGAGGCTTCATTAAATTGTAGCACGAATAATAAAAACCCAGAGACAGATATTGGGGTTCCAGGTGAAGATCAGAAAATCAAAGTGGCCAGCTACAGGCTCTTACCTCTACCTCAGACCAAAATGGGCGATCCTGCCTCCACAAATTCTCAGACTGACACCTGTCTCCTACCATCTTATATTCTTCTCTAGTGCTGGGATTAAAGGTATGCACCACCACCACCCAGCTTCTATGGCTGACTAGTGTGGCTGATGGCATTAAAAGTGTGCACCATCACTGCCTCGCCCCTATGGCTGACTAGTGTGGCTGCTTTGTACTTTGATCTTCGGACAAATTTTATTTATTAAGACAAATAATATACCACTATACTTCCCCTTTTTGTCTAAAATAAAAGAGAAGGGTATAACTAGTTTAAGAAAACTATATAAATTAAATACAATAACTATATACAATATATACAGGCAATAAATACATCAACAATGTCTACTCCATTTGCATTTGACAAATTAAGAGAAAATATTCCATATCTATTCTATCTTGATGAGTTCAAAAGGTTGTGCCTGATTCACTTTCTATTCTATTCTGATTTGCATTATCAAATTATCTTTTAATATTTATACACTTTACTTCTCTTTAGTGAGTCTCCTTCTGTGGCTCTGCTTAGCACACAGTGTTGACTGCTGACTATGGCTCTCTCAGATCTGTCCAGCAGGATACCCGACTAGTTTTAGGATGTGGTCATTGTTTGCCCTTCTATGAGAGCTAAGCCTCATACTTCAGAGAGTGGGGTTGCTAGAAAGGTGTGTCTAGGCTCCATGTGTGGAAATTTTCTCAGCTTTCTCAGGCCCTTTGTTCAGGTATACCTGCTCCCACATAGGGCACCAAATGTTGTTTCACTGCCAGGCCTTGGCCTGAACTGTTGTGGAGTGATTGCAGAGCCACAATCAGTAGCTGAAATGGCAGTAGTTCAGGTGCAGATGCTTTGCTGATGATAGCACAACAGATAAGAGTTTATGAAGAACCAGGAAGAGCCCTGTATTTGTCAGAGATATGGCCTTGGTCTGGTAGGGGCAAGAACTACCTGGGTTACAGGTACATGCAGATTCCTGGTCTCCTCTCAAGCTTCCCATTTGTTAGGAAGAAAACAGGGACATTCCCTAAGGTGGGAAGAGACAGGAGCTCAGGATTCAGTCTGAGGTTTCATAGAAACAGTGTTCAGTCTGAGGACTTGTAGAGACAGGATACTTGTAAAGACAGGTCTGAGGATTTCGTAGAAGTAAGAGCTAGTGGCTGGCTGCTCTGCTTCTCTGATCTTTCAGCTGTGACCCTTTAATATTTGACTCCGGGTTTTTATTATTAAGATCGAGTAGATTCACGCTACATTTGGCACCCAACTTTAGGGACGAGTTCACAAAAAACCTCTTGCCTATGACTTTGCAGCCACCAGCACAGGCTGAAGCTACACACAGCCAGAGTCCCTGCCCCACTACCTAGGTTTCCTTTCCTCTTTTCCCCAAGCCTGCTGAGTGGGTCTGAATTTTTCTCTTACAGCCTCTCTGTGGCAAACTCCACAGGCACTTGCTCTCCAAATGCCACAGGAGTTACCTGCTTTTGCACGTTTCCCCAGAGCAGACGGCTGTCTCTTTGGCTTGTTTTCTCCTGGTGGGTTGTGGGCCTTTCCTGGACCACTTATTGGGCTGCTGCCAAACTAGGTGGCTGCCTTGAAACCTGCTTGGGCTTCTCCTGTTCTATGCAGCAGCAATCAGCCTCACACTTCATCGTTATCTGAATTATTATTGACCTCAGATTTCATGAGGCAACTGGGAATTCTTAAAGGGAGGAATTAGCTAAAAGAGAGTTTTTCCCACATCAAAAAAATAGGAAACACAGCCGGGCGGTGGTGGC
>NW_004949275.1:132579-140875 GCF_000317375.1 Microtus ochrogaster | reverse complement strand
AGGTGGTGGCGGGGAGGAGGCAGAAATCCTCAATAAATAAATAAATTTTAAAAAAACTAAAAAAAATTAAGGTTAATTACACTCAGTAATATGTACTAAATAAATTTTTGCTTATTGTAATTAAAAAAAACAAAAAAAATAGATTTCAGCTGTTGGGTAGGTGTCCATTTGAGCCAGAAAAGATGGTACCTATGGTGAAGTCCCAGGAGCTGGTGCAGATGCTGGTGTTATCTGGAGGGCCCTCTGCAGGTTGGCCTAGGCCCAGGCAGCAGGAGTGACCTGTAAAATATGCTCACAAATGGGTGGGGTCAAAATAGGCTCTGGAGACTGTTAGTTTTCACCAGACCAGATTTCTTGATATAGCAGCAGAACTTTTCCCAGGAACCTGCAGGTATCTGTAAGACAGCTGGAACACATTCACATCTTGGTGTCATAGCAAGAGGCTATGGCTTTAGGTTAAAAGGCATGAATATTTTAGAAGACAGTTAAAGAAAATTAAAATTTTTAAACCTCTGAAGTTACATCTGAAAAAAGCCCGTGAAAGAGGCACATCTGTTTGTACTTTTAGCAGGAAATTTAACTAATGTAGTAATAAGCTATCAGTACCTTAGGTCTCAAATGTCCTCAGACAGATGTGAGAGGGATAAATAAATGAGCAGAAGTGAGACAGCTTTTCTTCCAGCTACCCAGGCAACCCCAAGTCTCTCTGTGGTCTTTGGCAAACACCAGTCTCAGAAACAGTACTTGCCTTTAGTTGCTAAGCCCAAGAAGCTGTTGACAGATTTTCCTGTGGAGGTAGGGTTCAGTCTACCAGTCTTGGCAGGATGAGATGATGGTGTAGTAATGTCCATTTTAGGCAGGGTCCAGGCAGCTTTTTGCTATGTGAGTAGCTTTGCCATATATAAAGGCAAGCCTCCAGGAGGAAGTTCTTCTGCAGCCATGCATCCCCTGAAGGAGCTATAAGATGCTGCTGGAGTTAGCATATCTCTCTATCATAAGAAGCTCTTTTGTTAAATGCCATTCTCATATCTGTAGCACTTGAGAATCAGGGTACAGTGTTACCTGTCAGGTATATCTAAATTAGACATAAAAGTTAAATTTAGACATACAGTTTACCCAATTAGGTACAGCTTACCAATGTCAGTAGAGGCAAGAAGATTAGAAGGAATATTTCAGTAAGCCAAAGTATATTGGGGGTGGAATGTCTCCTTGGTAGGGCCAGCACACGTGGGTATCCTTACTAAAGATCGTGCTGAGGTTACTGCTTTGAGCTTAACCCAAATGATGGTTATCCATGTGTTTGTATTTTTCCAGAGCTGTTGTAATTTGGAGTTACAAGTTTTACAGATTTTAAAACAAGCACACATACATACGCAGACATAAGACAAGTATGCTATGGCCATATTATTTATACATATATATATTAACAGATAGACAAACAAAACTTTTTCCAGGAAACTGTGTCAGTTGATCAATATAAAAATCCTGGAGTAGGCCACAAAAGCCAGTGAATAGAGGTGGTCCCATTGAGGGCCAGATCAGAAGATGCTGTAAGGGAGAAGAGAAACATAAGGGCAGAACACCAATGTAGCTCAGAGTAGGGGGGCATGGAGAACTGATTCATTGCAGGGAGAATTCCAGCATGACCAGATCATACACCAGGAACGTAGAAGTGCAGACAAATAGCAAACAGTGAGAGAAGACAGACAGTGGGGCAGGAGCACAGTATCTAGAAATCATGTACATATGGTTTCAGACAGCCCCAATTTGAAAAGGTTTTTTAAAAGGCAGCCGCCCAAAGGCATTTGAGGATCAGGCCTCAAATTACAGGTGCCCATTTCACAAGTCTATGCTGGGACCCGAAGCCTAGCACAAGTGTGTCCACTGTGATAGGCTTTGGATCAAAAACAAAACAAAACAAAACAAAACAAAACAAAACAAAACAAAACAGAGGGTGCATAAAATTTCCCTGAACAGAACATTTTCTGAAAAAGGGGTCCCACAGGAAGTCCTGGGCCTCTAAGGCAATGACTTGGAAAGGACAAGTTCCAGACTCTTTGGACATATGCCAGGGGCTGGGGTGTGGCTTCCATCCAAACTTAAAGAAGGGAGCACTGAAGGTAGGAAGGGACCAGCAAGAGGGAGAAGATGGGGAGAGGAAGAGGATAAATTATAATCAATACAAATTAAGTATGAAAATGCCACAATAACTGGGCATAAGGGTCTCTGCCACCTCCAAACATGGGAGTAAAGGCATGAGGGTTAGGAGTTCAGGGTCATCAATGTCTACACAATCTTTTACACAAAATAAAGCCAGTTATGGTAACAAGGCCAAACTGGGCTATACTGAATCAATCTCTCTCTCTCTCTCTCTCTCTCTCTCTCTCTCTCTCTCTCTCTCTCTCTCTCAAAGGAATGGAGCTGTAAGATGAATCTGAAGGAATGGAGCTGTAAGATGAATCTGAACGTAAAAGTACTTGCCTTGCTAACCCGATGGCTTGAATTAAATTCCTAGGATTCACGTGGTGGAATAAGAAAACCAGTTCCCACAAGTTGTCCTCTGCCCTCCACGTGCACATGCCTACACACACTGCACGCACACTCACACACACACACAAATAATATGAATAATAAATAAATTTAACTTCATTTAAAAGACATCCAAAATATACAAATAACTCAACAAAAGTCAACAATAAGCAAAGAATTCAATTATAATATGGACAAAAGATATTAACAAACCCCTCAATCAACAAAGGCATACAGATAACAATGGTCACAATTCAGATCCCTGACAACACCAAATGCTTTAGAAGGAGCAACAGGGATTCTAGTTCCTTGTTGTTGGGAATGCAAAATGATCCATCCACTCTTAAAGGCAATTTGGCAGTTTCTTACAACTTCCAGCAATCATACTATTTGATATTTACATAAGGGAGTAAAAAACTTCACACAAAAATTTACACATGGATATTTATAAAAGCTTTATCTGTAATTGCTCAAAGTTGGAATCAAGCAATAGTAAGTGAAGAGAAAATTAAATTGTGATAAGTTCCCTTGATGGTCTATTATTCACTTCTCAAAAGAAAAGAGCATTAAGAACAATTTTTAATTATTTTGCTTTATTCATTTTACATATCAACCACAGTTCCCCCTCCCTACCCTCCTCCTGCCTCCCATCACCCCCCACCTCAACCCACCCAATCCACTCCTCAGAAAGGGCAAGACCTCCCATGAGGAGTCAACAAAGCCTGGCACATTAATTCGAGGCAGGACCAAGCCCCTGTCCCCTACATTAAAGCTGAGAATGGCATCCCACCATAGGGAATGAGATCCAAAAAGCCAGCTAATGCATCATGGATAGATCCTGGTTCCACTGCCAGGGGTCCCACAAACAGACCAAGCTACACAACTGTCACCCACAGGCAGAGGGCCTAGTTCGGTCTCAAGCAGGCTTCCTACCTATCTGTCTAGAGTCTGTCAGCTCTCATGATATTGGGTCCACGGTCTCTGTGGGTTTTCCCATCATGATCTTGACCCCCATCATGAGCTTGACCCCCTCCCTTGCTCATATAATCTTTCCTCCCTCTTTTCTATTGGACTCTTGGAGTTTGGCCTGCTGCTTGGTTGTGGATCTATGCATCTGCTTCCCTTTGCATCTGAACCTTGGATGAAGGTTCTATGATGACAATTAAGTAGTCACCAATCTGATTACAGAGGAAGGCCAGTTCAGGCACTGTTACAAGGAGAGGAACCCAAACTGTTGCAAAGGAGGGCCCCTTTGTGGTCACCCGGCTAGCTTAGCCCCCGAAATAACCACACAGAAATTGTATTAATTAAAACACTGCTTGGCCCATTAGCTCTAGTTTCTTATTGGCTAATTCTTACATCTTAATTTAACACATTTCTATTAATCTGTGTATTGCCACATGACTGTGGCTTACCGGCAAGATTCTAACCAGCATCCATCTCAGGCAGAAGACCCATGGCTTCTCTCACTCTGCCCTTCTTCCCAGCATTAGTTCTGTCTTCTCCGCCTACCTAAGTTCTGCCTTATCAGGCCCAAAGCAGTTTCTTTATTCATTAGCCAATGAAAGCAACACATGAATAGAAGAACCTCCTACACCAAGGTACCCTCTCCACTATTGCTAGGAGTCTTAGCTGGGGTCATCCTTGTGGGTTCCTGGGAATTTTCCTAGCATCAAGTTTCTCCCTAACCCCATAATGTCCCCTCTATCAAGATATCTCTTTCATTGTTCTCCCTCTCTGTCCCCCCCCAACTCAACCATCATGTTCCTTCATGTTCTCATTACCATCCCCTCCCCTCTACTGCCCTCTGTCCCCAGTTTACGCAGAAAATCTCATTTATTTCCTCTTCCCAGGGTGATCCATGCGTCCATCTTAGGATCCTTAAGAACAACTTTTAAGGTGGGGGGTGGAGAGATGGCTCAGTGATTAAGAGCACTTACTGATCTTTTGGAGAATCTTGGTTTGGTTTCCAGCACCAATATGGTAGCTCACAACTTCCAGTGATTCAAGTTCCAGGGGCTCCATCATCTTTTTCTAACTTTTATGAGGTCCCCTGCACACATGTGGCACACATACACTCAGGCATACATATAAAATACATATTTGTCTTAGTTAGGGTTATTATTGCTATGATAAAACACCATTACCAAAAGCGAGCTGGAGAGTAAAGGGTTTATTTTTCTTACAGTCCTACAGCATTGTTCATCATCAAAGCTATAGGGCAGAAATTCAAGCAGTGTAGGGACATGGAGCTGATGTAGAAGCCATAGGAGAGTGGGCATGCTTCCCATGGCTTGCTCAGCTTGCTTTCTTAAAGAACTCGGTATGAGATGGTCCCACACACAATGGGCCAGGCCCTCCCCCATCAATCACTAATTTAGAAAATGCTGTACTGACTTGCTTACAGCTGGATCTTATGGAGGCATTTTCTCAATTGAGACTCCCCTCATTTTGATGACAGCTTGTGTCAAGTTGACATAAAACTAGACAGCACACACACACAAACACACAGTTTAAAAACAGTGCTCTGCAATGGATTCTGGGTGATAATGATGTGTCAGTGTAGTTCATTGAGTATATGGAAAGGTGGGTGTCAGTAATGAGGGAACTATGCATGTTGGGGCCAGCAGGTATGTGGGAATTTTTGGTAATCTTTTATCCATTTTGGTGTGAAAATACTGCTGCTCTAAAAATAAATATAAAAATAAAAAAATAAGCCTTCAACTCTCTATGTCACCAAGGATGACCTTGAATTCTGATCTACCTGCCTCCACCACCAGAGTCCTGGGATTTTAGGAGAGTACCAAAACTACCTGTTTATGTGGTGCTAGGGACGAAACCCAGGCCTTTGTGTGTAGTAGGCAAGTACCTTACCTACTGCACTACATCCCCAGTCTCAAATCCATCCTTCACTTCTCTCATATCCTGCAGGATGGCCTAATTAACAAACAGCTATTTGGAGTCCATACTAGAGGGCAGATTCTGCTTATCATAGTGGCAAGGGGGCTCATGGAGGAGCCAGTGACCAATATTAAGCCCCTCGAAAAGACCCTCAAGAGGTTTCAAAGGATAAAAAAGAAACAATACATTCTTGGAATAGAAATTTAATCACAAAAGGGATCTACTTTAGGATTTAGAATTAGATTAAACTTCAGCTGAAAAAAAATCAATGTTTGAAAATAAGTAGAAAACAGGAACTATGAGAGCAGAAGAAGTATAACATCAGAACACAGGGAAAGCAGAGAATTAGTACCAAACATGGGTCTTTGAGAACACAGAATGAAGACACAAAGAGAAAACAACAGTCAACCTAAGCAAGAGAAAAAACAAGAGAAAACAATACTTAGATCAAAATTGGGAAATGACAGATATTGATGAAATCTCTAATCTCACAAAACCTCAAAAATTGACGCCTTTTTCAGGTTCACTATGACTAGAAGTAGCAAAACAATTGCAGCTTCCTAGAATCCCCAGTCTACTCCCTCTTTCTTCTCATTGGCTAGAACTAGGTCATGGACCACATTTCTGTGAAATTAGGAAATGAGTGGGTGAGAGAATAAAAGCAGAACTGATCAACAAGCTGCTGGAGCTGTTTACACTATACTTAGTTCCCTTTGAGAATCCATTTGTTTTTGTTGGCTGTCTATTTTGACAGAAAACCTGGATTTGTTTCATCACTGTCTTTACATAGCATTTTGACTTATCTCGTTAAAGGATGTTTTCCTGTCTTGGCTGAACTTTTATGTGTCTATTGAAGAACCTATAAATCGGGTATTCTTGGCAGAACTTGTGTGTGTGTTTTCTTATTAAGTTCCAGCACAACTCACAGGGAAATTTGGGTATCATTTCAGGGTCCCTCAAACCTATTGCACTTTTGTTCCACTCTTTTATCTCCTTTTTGATGATTATCTTCTCATGTTTTGTAAATATTAACCCCAACAATGTAAAATTAAAGTGTAGCTTTTTTACATGGTCAAAGATAATATCACTATTGAAAAATGGTGGCATAAATCCTTGGACTTCCCACAGAGCAGGGAACCCTGGTCGCTCTTTGGGCTGACGAGGGAGGGGGACTTGATTGGGGGAGGGGGAGCGAAATGGGAGGCGGTGGCGGGGAAGAAACAGAAATCTTTAATAAATAAATAAATTTAAAAAAAAAGTTAAAATGTGTGTTTAAGTTTACCAGGAACTAAAGATAACCACATAGAGTTGGGCATGGTGGCTGATACCTGTAATCTCACATTTGGGAGACTGAGGTTAAAAGCACTAATGTCAGTTTGAGACCAGTCTGGGCTACAGACTGAGATCCTGTCTCAAAGAACCAAAAAAGGTAGGTGGAGAGGAAAGAGGAGGAGACATGCTAGAGTTGTATTTCATTCTCATGAGTCTAATGATGATCCCTGGAGCATTTAAAAAGAGAAGTTGTTTTATCATCAAGGTTCCAACGTGCTTTCTTTTTTTATGTGCTATTGATTAGAAAATTATGATAAATTTTTTTTGCTTTGTTTCTGATATTGATTGTAATCTTGTACAGTTCATTTTGGTTGATGTTTCTAATCACAATTTCTTTTCTGTTCCTTGTACAATTCATTATCTTGCCTACTCCTTCTTTTGTTAGGGTGCTTTGGAGACAGGGTCTGTTGTATCCCAGACTGACTTAGAACTTGGCATGTAGCTGAAAATGACCTTGAACTTCTGATCCTCCTACCTCTACATTCCTAGTGATATACTATACAGGAGAATATTATCACCTCCAGTTTATGTGGTATTGGGATCAATCCCAGGGTACATCCCCAACCCATATCCAGCTTTTTCAATCTCCTAATCACATCTTTTAATGTACTGAATTCACAAACATAAAGCTAATTTTCTTTTAATTCTTGGATTCCTCTTTCTCAAAGCTTGCTATTCCCAGGACTTCTGCCCACTTGGCATTCCTGGGATCATCTATGACTGCTTTTCCTGGCATAGATTCACTATTCGGTGGATCCCACCACTTTCTTCTTGGCTTACACTTTTCTTTTGCTTCAGAACATCCTCAAATAGCTTCCTAGGAAAATGTATTTTATTAACTCATATATATCTACAACTCCTTATTTCATTGTCACACTTGATGGGTATTTTGACTTGTACAGGATGGTATTATTGGCAACCATTTTCCTTTAGAATTTTTTTGGCAAGCAAGGTTTTATTGAGAAATAGCCTCCCATATCAGAAAGGGGTCCCTAATGATGGATTGTCTATATTCTTGTTGCCCTCTTATCTTTTGTCATTCAGTGTTCTTACTTAGACACTCTGGTGCTAGTCTCTCAACTGTTCCTTTTTCTCAGTTTTTAATATTCAAATTCTTGCTGGGCACTGGACTTCCTAGAACATCCCCCAAAGTTCTCATTTTTTCCTCTCTTTTTTAAAATTTTATTTCTCCCATTGTTTGTCTTTGCTGTTTCACTGCTATCTGATAAACCTCTACAATCTTTCTCTTTAATTTTTATGTGGGAATTTGAACTTAAGTAATCTTAACTTTTTATTGTGCTAGAGATTGAATCTGAGGACATATACAGGCCAAGCAACCACTCAGATACATCTCCAGCCAAATAATCAAATTTTAATTCTTTTTGTTGTTGTTGTTGTTGTTTTCAAAACAGGGTTTCTCTGTGTAATGTTTTTTTAAACAGGACTTCTCTGTGTAACAGCTGTGACTGGCTGTTCTGGAACTCGTTTTGTATACCAAGATGGCCTTAGACTCCCAGAGATTCACCCGCCTCTG
>NW_004949275.1:125674-128011 GCF_000317375.1 Microtus ochrogaster | reverse complement strand
CTTGCCACATTCTTGGCATCTGTAAGGTTTCTCACCAGTATGGATTTTGTGATGAATATGAAGATTTGAGAGCTGGATAAAAGACTTGCCACATTCTTGATATCTATAAGGTTTCTCACCAGTATGGATTCTGTGATGTCTGTGAAAAGCTGAGGCCCAGGTAAAGGACTTGCCACATTCTTGACATCTGTAAGGTTCTTCACCAATATTGATTCTCTGGTGAGATTAAAATTTTGTGTAACGGATAAATGACTTGCCACAATCTTTACATTTGCCTGTCTTCTCTTTGGAATTAATTCTCTTATGCATAGTGGGTCATGCATATCTGTTGGAGCAGTTTCCACATTCTATATAATCGTTTTATCTCTCTTCATTATGATTGTTGATATAATGCCTCCCTTGTTTCTGGTCATGAGCTATTCCTGATACCAACTTCTGGATACAATCTTGTCTATTCTCTTTTGAAAATAAGTCTTGTGTTTGATGATAATATAAAACTAGAAGAAAGAAAAATATATAATTATCTGAATTAGTATAGTTAGGTGAAACCTTTTCAGATATATAAGTGACACAATTTTATATATATGTAGACATATATGAAAGATGGCGTATTATATAAAATAAACTTCAAATCATTTATTCTAATGAAACAATCTTCTTAATGTAAATGGATAGAATATCTTTTATAACATATATTAAATACATTATAAAAATGAAAGGATTGAGTTTATGTTATCTTAGAGGTTCCAATCACAGTTTTAGAATAATAAATGAGATGATGGTGGTTTGAGTAAAATGATCCCATATAATCAGATATCTGAATACATAGTCTAATGTTGGTGGATATTTATGGGTAGGATAAAGAGGTATCAACTTACTGGATCACCTATGCCTTGGACACTGGCTTTAAGAATCTTAAAGCCTTCTAATAAAACAGTGAGCTATCTACTTCCTGTTGTGATTCTAGATGGGACCTCTTACTGCTGCTCTAGCCCCTTGCCAGCTGCTACCTCTGATTTATCGTCATGGATTTTTCTTCTATATATTGCCTTTATCTTGGAATTTTATCACAGCAATAGATAATAAGTAACTAATACTAAGTCTATTACCCAAGTGCAAAAAATTACACTCATAAAATTGCATTATCTTAATGGATTTAACACATCTGTACAATCCCTTGAAATGAAAAAATTGAGTAATATTAAGAAATTAGACAGAATATTAATTAATAAGGAAAGAACAAATGATGAACTGTAAACAGTTACTACTAGCTGGTCTTCAGAGAATCATGTATACCCCAAGGAAGAGATCTATAAAAATTCAGACATCAAGGAAATTAATTAGGACTGATCTTTTTTATCTGAGATATATTTTCTCTTTTTTTATACAGAAAATAGATGCTTTCATAAAATATATTCTGACTATGGCTTTTCATCCCTCAAATGCCCTGAGATCATCCCCATCTTTACTTATGTCTGAATTTACCCAATTTCAGTCACTTCTTAGAAAATAAATAGGCATCTAAAGAATAACAATAAAATAATATAATAAGAATCAAAGAAGTCAGATAGGATCAGGGAAGAATGGGAAATAAAGAACAGCACAGTATTTATAGAGAGAAAGACACACATTTGTACCCAGAAAATTGCATAAAACAAAGCAAAAGAAAACTCTAGAAGGTGTAATGTACATAAAGATTCTGTATGGTCAAAAATAAAAATAAATAAATTCCCAAACTATACATTATGGGGGGAAAAGAATGTACAAAAATTCCATTGAGTTTTGTTGGTGATATCCTTCAAGTGCTGGTTATGGGGAATTCCTATAAGTGTTATTTTTATCCCCACTGAGAATCACTTGGAGAAAATTTATTTGTTCTTTGGGGACTCATGGTCTGTTGGAAACAGCTTAGGTAAGATTAGGATAAAATGCTCTTAATTTTCAAGGGCATTTTTCTAGATTCTTTTACAAAATGAATGTAATAGATGAGTGGACATAAGTTAGTATCTACAATTTTATTTTTTGATCAATATATCTGTTTTTTAGCCATACCATTATTATACTAAACCTAATTATTATAAAAAATGTAGTATAATTTAAAACTCCGAATGGTATATTGTTTATAGTTTTATTTTTCATGGTTGTTTAAGCTATTGTGAGGTTTCTGTTTGTTTGTATGTATATGAGGCTGAAAACTGTGTTTTGGGGATCTGAGAAGAGTTGTGTTACAATTTTGATGGGGTTTTTCACTGAATCAGTATATTACTACATCTATTGACCAATCCTTGAGCATGTGCATTTTTCTTTTTTTTATTGAGAAAAGGAAAAAAAGAATCC
>NW_004949275.1:122244-125324 GCF_000317375.1 Microtus ochrogaster | reverse complement strand
TTCTCCCTCCTTCTGCTCCTCATTGGGACCTTGGGAGCTCAGACCAGTGCTCCAGTGTGATTCTCTGTCTCTATCTCCATCCATCACCAGATGAAGGTTCTATTTTTCTATCTTCCAATATCTTTTTCAATTCATTTCTTCAATGTCTTAAAGTTTTTATAAAGGTCTTTAACTGTTTTAATTCAAATTACCCAAAACTATTTTTTGAGGTTATTGTGAAAGGCCTCATTTCCCTGAATTCTATTTAACTATATTCTCATTTGTATATAGGAAGGCTACTGCTTTTTGTTAGTCAATTTTGCATTCCTATCCTTGGTGAAAGTGTTTCTCAGTTGGACAAGTTTCTTTATAAAGTTCTTAGAGTCTTTTATACATAAAATCATAGCATCTTAATATAACATTCTTTTGATTTGTTCCTTTGCTATGAATCACTTCTAGATCTTCTTCGTTTGAGTCTTGTTCAAGCTAAGATTTCAAGTACTGTATTGAATACATATAGAGAGATTGAATCCACTTACATTGTTCCATTTATTAATGGAGAGGCTTTGAATTCTCTCCATTTAGTTTGATGTGGGCTAGACACTTTCTGCAAATTGTATCTTTTAAATAGAGGTATATTTCTTTTACCCCTAATATCTCCAAGACTTCTGTCAAGAAGGGGTGTTAATATTGTCAAAGGCTTTTCTGCATCTAATAAGATGAACTTCTGGAATTAGACTTAAAGTTTGTACAAGTGGTAGATTATATTTATTGATTTTGAATTTTTCATTTATCCCTACATATCTTGACATAAATCCTATGGTAGATTATCTTTTTGATATGTGCTTGGATATAGGATGCAAATATTTTATTGAGGACTTTTGTATATATGTTCATAATGAAATTGGTATATATTTAACTTAAATTTTGGGTGTATACGTGGTTTAGGTATCAAGGTAACTGTCCTCATGAAAAGAATTTCACAGTGTTCTGCAGTTTTTATTTTGTAGAATAATTTGAGGAGTATTTATGTTAATTCAAGAAGCATTATGAAAAGATAGAAGGTACCACCTATTATCATCATTCTGCTTGGTATTAAAATTATTTGTAATGTCCTATTGATTTACCCACAGACTGTTGCATCTCTAAGCCTTCATTTCCAAATTTCTTGCAGGATTTTGCAACTAAAGGTGACTCACAGGTGGACATGGTCCAAACAACAAGAAAATATTTAATTTTAATGTGTATGTTCATAGCAAACTTTCTCCATTGACTGTTGAGAGCTCATTCAGCACAGAGTGATAATACATAACAAGGCAGGAAGTCATGAATGACTATAATAAAATAGTGCTTTCTCTACAGAACATGGCAGTTGCCCATATAAACTGAAGTAATTAGGATAGAATGTATCAGACCTGAGCAATCCCAAGCCAGATTAAAATCCTTGGGAGACAGTAAGAAGGGACCTGGAGATCCATACCTTGCTGAGAAGCTACTATTATCTTAAAGATACTTAAAGAAAGGGAATAATGTTGATTTTAAGAATATGAAACTGGGGGCTGGAGAGATGGCTCAGAGGTTAGGAGCACTGACTGCTCTTCCAGAGGTTCCTGAGTTCAATTCCCAGCAACCACATGGCGGCTCACAGCCACTTCAAAGATATTTGGCGCCCTCTTCTGGCCCTCAGGCAGACAGAATACTGAGAATACTGTATACATAATAAATAAATAAATAAATAAATTTAAAAACAAACAAACAAACAAACAAAAGAACGTGAAACTCCAGATTGTTCACCCATATTGTAGGCCATGTAGGCTCAACACTCAGAATTTTATGAAAGTTTCAAATTGAACTCTGTGAATGAAAAAAAAAGAAGCAGAAAAAAACAAAAATGTCTGGAGGAAGTAGAACAAGGAGTGGAGAGTGGAATTTGGTCAAATGACACTGCAAGGTATTTTTAAATCACTAATAAAAGTATTAAAAGTAAAATATTGTGGATATATAAATTTGTTTCCCCAAACAAATTCCAATGCAGATATAAAACACAAAGGAAATGTAATATCTTTTAATATTATTCTCAGAAATATAGGTTCTAGAAGTAGCAGGAATGTTAATTTGGGTATTCCATTGTTGTAATAGGTCACGACCCCATAAATTCATTGCGATATTGGCTACATATGGTGTTAATCTTCCTATTTGTCCCTCTGGCCCTATACATTCAATCCATCTCATGCTCTGCCTTACTCGAGATAGGGTTCCAATTCCCAGGAGCTGAACATTTACATTCTGAAGAGGCCAATACAGATGCCAAGATTCAGGGGTAATGATACTTACATCAGCACCTGTGTCCAGCAGGCCAGTAATAAAAATGCCATTTACACACACTCTCAGTTTAGGTCTTTGATCATTTATAGAAGTTTGCCAAAACACATGTAACTCATCTTTCTGATCATTATTGCTTGTAACAGTAGGCATGGGGCTTCCTAATTGTCCTTACGAGGCACGTTCTCTGCATTAACTGGAAATGACTGAACCATGTTTGCCATGGGGGCCTATGAGGCCCCCCCTCTCACGTTTCCCGTCTGTATCAGGTTGCCTTGTCTATCTCTTGTAGACCTGCATTCATTTGTCCAATGTCTGCCGTTTCCACATCTTCTACATAAACCTGAAGGCTGAGTCCTCATATTTCTGTTATTTTTAGAAGATGCATTATTATTATTATTATTATTATTATTATTTCTGAAAGATGCATTATTATTATTATTTCTGAAAATCCGTTGTCTACAATTCCTTTTCATATGACCCATTTTGCCACAATTAAAACATTTGGTATTCTGGTGTCTCCTTTTACCATTGGAAATTGCTTCTTCTACCCATGCTTCAATGCCATAATCAAATGTATCAACACTGAGTGTATGCAAGACCCATTCTTCCAAGGGCGCTGATCTGAGCTTTAAAGGCCCCCAAATCCTTTTGCATTCTACATTTGCATTTTCATAAGCGAAAGACTCAATCATTATACGTCTTGCTTCTGCGTCAGATATCCCTATTTGTACAGCCTTAGTTAATCTTTGTAAAAAGTCACTAAAGGGTTCTCTCTG
>NW_004949275.1:113746-120634 GCF_000317375.1 Microtus ochrogaster | reverse complement strand
TAAAGACTTTATCATATTTCTATTATCAAACCATTTAGTGCCAATGAAAACTACGAATCCCAGAAGGATCCATAAATGTGGGGTGATAGACACCTCTTATAAAATCTCCCACATGGTACAATTAAAAAAAGCTGTTAAATTCTTGAATAGTAACGTGTTCAGACATTTTATTTATAAAAGAAAATTTTTTTTTACCAGCAATGATCGGTTCCTGCCAGTGGTGGTCTCTGTGTTTTTGGAGCCTGTCCTAGAACTAGCTTTTGTAGACCAGGCTGGCCTCAAACTCACAGAGATCTGCCTGCCTCTACCTCCCAATTGCTGGGATCAAAGGCATGCACCACCACCACCCGGCCAAGTCACTTTGTATCAGACCAAA
This sequence comes from Microtus ochrogaster, assembly GCF_000317375.1. Lineage (NCBI taxonomy): Eukaryota > Metazoa > Chordata > Mammalia > Rodentia > Cricetidae > Microtus > Microtus ochrogaster. The sequence continues at coordinate 120,258 of NW_004949275.1, read as the reverse complement.
TCTGCCGCTGTGGCAGCTTTTGTTGCAAAACTGCAGGTACTTGTGCTTCTGCTAATTCAGGCAGTGGGGTTCCGCTGCAAACTTAGTCAAGGCAGGCAGAATGGGCCAGTGTGGCCGAGTGTGTCTCCGACTTGGCACTGGGGCCCGAGTCACGAACTAAAAAACAACACCCGGGAGTGTGCTGTGTTAGCTAGTGGGCTACACACTTGAGTCGGGGGCAAAATAGCCTGACGTTGGACGCCAAAATGTAACGGCGTAAACGAATGCAGACAGATTGTAAAAATATATATATAGCTTTCATGGAAAAATAGACTTACAGAACCACCGTTCCTGTGGAGACCAGGAAAGCAGAAGCAGTGGCTGGGGCCAAATTTATAGGCAAACAATAGCCTGAGGCAAACACGCCCCCTAAGGGGCGGGACTTATCCCTACACACCTCTGCCTCTTGAATGCTGGGATTAAAGGTATGTGCCACCACATCTAACTTCAAAATTTAATTTCTAAGAATTTCTTTTTGTCTCTACCTGATCTTTTATATAATGTGCTGTTCCTAGTTATGGATACAATATTTTCTCTTAGTTCTCTGAATATACTAATTAAATTTAGTCTTTTTCACATATAACTTATATTTCCTGAGACTCCAAATCCTTTTTTTCTTCTTCAGTATTGGCTATTAAAGCCAGTTTGTTTTAGACAAAACTGGAATTTTTTGTGTGTTGAAGACTTTCTTCCAATTTCTTTTTCTTTTTCATGTTTGAGAGGACAGGTTCTAATACTATATCTCTGACTGACCTGGAACTCTCTATGTAGTCTAGGCTGGCCTCAAATTTGTAGTATCCTCCTGCTTGTCAGTCTCTTGAGTGTTAGGATTACAGGTGTGACCACCACACCCAGGCTCCTTCTCATGATTTTTGATTATATTTAGTAGTTATTTATAAATAATAAAGAAGGGTTCATAAGCTGTTATGGATTTAATGTTCTGTTGGAGAAATCGATCTTCTTTCCTGATCCAAATGGCCTCTGTATAGGGCAGAGGGTGGAGGAGTGGAGATCATAGACCCTACGAGCCAGAATGAGGAAGAAATTACTCAGCAGTTGTCAGCATCCATGCTGAAACCCTTGATTCTCTGCAGATGTTATTTAGTTTCTTCATAGAACAGTCAGATGTTTTCTCGGTAGGCTTGTGCCAGCTCCCAGCTCCAGTCGGCTGGGGTAGAGTGGAGTTCCAAGTGAAATGATCATCCAGCACCAGGGCATATGCTGAATCCCTGTGTCTGTTCCTGTTATATTTCATTTTTCTATAACTGTAGATTCAGACTCTTTGTTCTTAAACTTGTAAAGTGTCCTCTATCTCTTCTGCAGCTGCCTTGTCAAATATTTTCAGCTGGATTTTCCCAGCTACCTTATTTCTTAAGTAATTCTTCTCTCTATTCTCTCTCTCTCTCTCTCTCTCTCTCTCTCTCTCTCTCTCTCTGTGTGTGTGTGTGTGTGTGTTTGTGTGTGTGTGTATGTGTGTGTGTATGCAGGCAAACATGTGGATATGGATGCATATGTACATGTGTATTTGGAGACCAGAGACAACCTCCAGTGTTGCTCCTCAGGAACCATCTGTGGGGGTCCCTACAAGTTCTACTGCCACCAGGGAAACAAAATGCAAGAGGTAAAGAAGGAAATCCAGTTCAATAAGATTTAGCTAGCCTGTGTTGGTTCAAGTTTCTAGAGCCTAACCCCAGGCAGGTTTGTTTGTTTAGTTGGTTGGTTTGTTTTTGGTTTTGTTGTTGTTGTTGTATTTTGATGTTTTTGAGACAGGCTTTCTCTGTGTAGCTCTGACTATCCTGAAACTCTCTCCATAGACCATGCTGGTCCCAAACTCAGAGATGCACCTGCCTCTGCCTCCCAAGTGTTGGCTTTAAAGGTGTGTGCCTCCATACCTGGCTCTAGGCAGTTTATCTTAGACATATGTAAGTACAATACAGTTTTGGAAAAAGTTTTCTGGTAACAATGATTTCACACCCATGTGCAGGCTGAAGATGGAGGCCTAACTACATAGATACTCTCTTGCAACGTACATGTGACCTCTACCATGAAGATGGGTTCTATAGCTTAGGGACCTGGGGTCTGGTGTGGCTCAGTCACGCGGATAGCGTTGAGGTCACCAGGCTATAACGTCCATGGGCCATCTCCCCTAAGGATGGGCTCTGTTGACCGAGAAACCAAACTAAAGGTGAAGGTCTAGGGAGAGAGAATCAAACATAATAATCTGGAAGATCCGGGTGTGGCCTGGCTCTGCAGACAGCACAGATCACCAGGCTGTTAACAGCATCCTCTCCAGAAGACCTTCTGGTTGTAAAACAGACGTAGGCATCCCTTCTGTTGAAGAGACAAGCATGTGTGTTCAACATTCCTGATTCCAATAGTGCTTGTCTGTGAGCACAAAGATCTCATACCCTCTACATCCGCCACTTTTTGGAGATTGTGCCTCTCACTTTCCTGAAACTTACCAAGTAAGCTAGGCTAGATAGCCAGCTCCAGGATTTTGCTTGTTGCTGCCTTCCCAGGATGTTGTAGAATATGTAAAGATGTTTTGCATTTTTTTACCTTGCCTGCCTAAGGCATCTGGTTGGTCTAATAAAAAGTTGAATGACCAATAGCTAGGCTGGGCTGGTGGACAGAGAGAATAATTGGGGGAAGAGAAGGAGAGACAGGAGAGAATGAGGGAGGAAGAGAGACACACCAGGGACCAGCCAGTTAGACAGCCTCCAGCCAGACACAGAAGAAGGAAAAGTAGGACATAGAGAATGAAAAAAGGTAAAAAGTCCTAAGGCAAAATGTAGATGTACAAATAAGGTTAATATAAGTTATAAGAGTTTTAAGAGTAAAGAAGGAAAGCTTTCAGCCAGGCAGTGGTGGTGCACCCCTTTAATCCCAGCACTCAGGAGGCAGAGATAGGAAGATTTCTGTGAGTTTGAGGCTAACCTGGTCTACAGAGTAGATTCCAAGACAACCAGGGCTGCTACTCAGAGAAACCCTGTCTTGAAAAACAGAAGAAGAAGGAGGAGGAGGAGGAGGGAGGAAGCTTTGAGAGCATGTGTACACAGTCATAAATGTGTGATTCATAAAAATCAATTCATTTATTGTTTTTCTTATTTTACCTTTAAATATATATTTATTTTATACATATTAGTGTTTTACTACATGAAAGTGATTGGTTTTCATTTTGTTTTTGTTTTTGAGACAGGGTCTCATATAGCCTAGCCCGGTCTTGAACTCCTAATGTAGCCAAAGATGACTTTGAACTTCTGATCTTCTTGCCTTTACCTCCTGGGTGCTGACTTTATAAATGTGCACCACCAGGCTGGGTTTATGTAGAATTAGAGATTGTCTCAGGGCTTTGAACATGCAAGGCAAGCACAATACTACTGAGTAATACTTCCAGCTTCTGGGGTTTTGTTGGTGTGTCTGATGCATGAATAGCTTTAGGAGATGTTCCATAAGTATCTAAAGCAAAATAGTGTTTATACTTTTGTGGCATCATCTATTACCTTCAATTTAGGATTCTGTCATCTTTCTCATTTTTCTTTGTAATTTTGAATTTATTCTTCTAAAATATGTCCACAAATTTTCAGACAGAGTAAACGTGCTCTAGCTTCCATATTCCTAAAATCCTTCAGTTTGTTGAGGTTATGTGTACTATATTTTCCTGCTTAAATCTCCCCATAGCAATTGAATCCAGGGAGTCACACATGGTAGAAAAGTGCTCTACCATTGTTCTTTATTTGTAGCTGGAGGTTTCTCTTCCACCTGCAAATTTCCAAATAACCACTCTGAGGCTTAATATCAATTACAAACTGTTTGATCTATTAGCTCAGGCTTATTTTTAACTAGCTCATACATTTAAATGAACCCATTTATATTATTCAATATTTTACCATGAGACTTGTGGCTTGTTACCTCACATTTTGCTTCTCAGGTAGTTGTTGGTATCTGCCAGACTTGGCCTTCTTTTTCCCTTTATCTTTGCTTGGATTTCCCACCTGACTCTATTCTGCCTGGCTATTAGCCAAAGCAGGATTTTTTACTAACCAGTGGTAATAAAACATATTCACAGCATATAGAAGGGCATCCCACATAATTTATCCTCAAACTTTATAACTCTGTTTTAAAGGAATATTATTTTTAAATGCTATAGTCCCATTTTTAAAATGGCTCATTTTTATTCTCCTAGTAAAATATTTTTGGTAAAATATGTTTTTCTACTTTTAGTGAAAACATGAACTGTGTCATTCAAGTCTTTCTAAAATTTAATTTAAGGACCTTAATATTCTCTTTGCCAGGTACTCAGGAAGCAGAGGCAGGTGAATCTCTCTGAGTTTAAGGATAACCTGGTCACAAAGCAAGTTTCAGGACAGCCAGAACTACACACACACACACGCACACACACACACACACACACACACACACACACACACAAAACTGTCTCAAAAAAAAAAACAAATCACAGAATTTCAAAAATGGCTTGACATCTTCCCACATTACTCTTCTCAATGCAGGTTTCACTTGTTATAGTCCAGAAAAGCTCTTGGGTTTATTTATTTATTTGTTTCTTTAGGGTTTTTCAGACAAGATTTGTCTATATAGTCCTGACTGTCCTGGAACTCAGAGATTCACCTGCCTCTACCTCCCAACTGCTGCAATTAAATGGATGAACCACAATGAAAGGCTCAAAGATCTTAAATTAATTTATGAAGGTTGGCATTTTTATGTTGACTTTTCCATTCCAGCAATATGGCATTTGATTTTTTTTCAACATCTTTTAACTATTTTGGAACTTTAGCCAGTAAGCCACAGCCATGTGGCCATATACAGATTAATAGAAATGGGTTAAATTAATATGTAAGAGCCAATAAGAAGCTAAACAGCACATCTGATAGCACTAGAATAAACAAGCAAACATACCCAAGAGAAGTAGATGGCAGGAAATGGTCAAACTAAGGGCTGAAATAAAAAAAAATAGAAACAAGGAGAACAATACAAAGAATCAATGGTTCTTTGAGAAAATCAACAAGATAGACAAATCCTCATCTAAACTAACTAAAAGGCAGAGAGACTATCCAAATTAACTAAATCAGAAACAAAAAGGAAGACATAGCACCAGAATCCATAGAATCGTTAGGCAAGTAACTAGCTGTACTCAACAAAATTGGAAAAATCTAAAAGAAATGGACAAATTTCTTGATAGATACCACATAACAAAATTAAATTAAGATCAGATAAACAATTTAAACAGACAAATAACCCTAAGGAAATAGAATCAGTCATTAAAATTTTTTTCCAGTCAAAAAATAAAATCCAGGGTCAGTTGGTTTCACCCAGGGACAGATGGCTTAAGCACAGACTTCTACCAGACTTTCAAAGAAGAGCTAATACCAATACTCCTCAAATTATTCCACAAAACATATACAGAAGGAACACTGCCAAATTGTTTCTTGAGGCTACACTCTGATACCAAAATGGCGCAAAGACTCAACAAAGAAAGAGAATTACAGACCAATTTCCATCATGAATATCGATGCAAAAATACTCAATAAAATACTGAATCCAAGAACACATCAAAAAGATCATCCAACATGATCAAGGAGGCTTCATCCCAGAAATACAGGGACAGTTCAACATATAAAAATTGGTCAATATAATCCACCATATAAACAAACTGAAAGAAGAAAATCATATGATCATTTCATTAGATGCTGAAAAAGCCTTTGACAAAATCCAACTCCTTTTCATAATAAAAGTCTTAGAGAGATCAGGGAATATAAGAAACATACATAAACATATTAAAATCAATATATAGCAAGCTGACAACCAACATCAGCTGTTGTGAAATATTATTTTAAAGTGTGTCACATTTGTTTACACTGTGGAACATTTGTTTAATGATGCAAAGGTGTGTTGCATTTGTTTAACTGATGGAGGAGGGTCATTTGTCTATCTGTTGCTTTCATTGCTTAATTAATAAAGAAAATTGCTTGGCCTAATAGGACAGAATTTAGATAGGCAGAGTAGACCGAAAAAAATGCTGGAAAGAAGAAAACTGAACAGATGCTATAGCTCTCCTCTCCAAGATGGACACAGGTTAAGATCCTTCCTGGTAAGACACCACCTCGTGGTGCTACACAGATTATTAGAAATGGGTTAATCAAGATGTGAGAATTAGCTAATAAGAGGATAGCGCTAATGGGCCAAGCAGTGTTTAAAAGAATACAGTTTCCGTGTAATTATTTGGGGTAAAGCTATCCAGGTGGCGGGAAGCCGCCCACTGCTCCTACTTCTACATTTAACTCTGTAAACCTGTGTTACTTTACCTGTCTACAACACCTGATGCTCTAATAAAGAGATGAATGGCCAATAGCAAGACAGGAGAAAGGATAGACAGGACTGGCAGCCGGAGATAATAAAAGAGGAAGAGAAATCTGGGGAAGCAAGAGAGATCAAGGAACGAGAAAAGGGAGACC
>NW_004949275.1:98257-107841 GCF_000317375.1 Microtus ochrogaster | reverse complement strand
AAACGTCTTCAACAAGCCCACATCTGACAGAGCACTAATTTTCCAAATATATAAAGAACTCAAGAAACCAGACATCAACAAACTAAATAATCCAATTTTAAAATGGGGTACAGATCTAAACAGAATTCTCAGCAGAAGACTCTCAAATGGCTGAGAAACACTTAAAGAAATGTTCAACATCCTTAGCCATCAGGGAAATGAAAATCAAAATGACTCTGAGATTCCATCTTCCACTTGTCGGAATGGCTAAGATGAAAAACACTGGTGACTGCCTATCTTGAGAGGATGTGGAGTAGAGGAACTGCCTATCTTGAGAGGATGTGGAGTAGAGGAACACTCCTTCATTGTTGGTAGGAGTGCAAACTTTTACAGCCACATTGGAAATCAATGTGGTGCTTTATCGGAAAATTGGGAATCAATCTACCTCATACCTCAAGACCCAGTGATACCACCCTTGGGCATATACCCAAAGAATGTGCAATCATACAAGGACACTTGCTCAACTATGTTTTATTCATAATAGCCAGAATCTGAAAACAATTTAGACTCCCCTCAACCAAAGAATGGATAAAGAAAATATGGTGCATTTACACAATTAAGTATTGTTAGCTGCTAAATACAATGACATTCTGAAACTTGAAGGCAAATGGATGGAACTAGAAAAAAACATCCTGAGTGAGGTAACCTATTGGGGAGTATTATTTTAAGGTGTGTTGCTTTTGCTTATGCTGCATTTGTTTAACTCTGTGAAGCTGTGATTTTTTTTTTTTTGCCTGTCTAAAACACCTGGTGGTCCTAATAAAGAGCTGAATGGCCAATAGAAAGGCAGGAGGAAGGATTGGTGGCATTGGCGGAGAAGAGTATAAATAGAAGAAGAAATGAGGAAAATGAGTAAACAATGAGAGAACAAAGGAGGGGAAGACACCAGGGGCCAGTCACCCAGCAACACAACCATCCGTGGAGTAAGAAGGAAAGTAAGTCATAGAGAAGTAAGAAAAGGAAGAGGCACAGAGTCAAAAGATAGATGTGATAATTTAAGAAAAACTGGCAAGAAACAAGCTGAGCTTAGGCCAGGTATTGATAACTAAGAATAAGATTCCATGTGTGATTTGTTTCAGAGGTGAGTGGTTAGCTCCCCCAAAAGCCAAAAAGGTAAAACAGACAACAGTAACTCAGACCCAGGAAGACAAACATGGGATGCACTCACTTATAAGTGCATTTAGCTGTAAAGTAAAGAATAACCATGCTACTATCTACAGACCCAGAGAGGCTAGGTAACAAGGAAGGTCCAGAGGTCAGCACAAGGATCTCCCTGGGAAGGGGAAATAGAAGAGATCTCACGGGAACATGAGTAATCTGGTTGGGAGGGGGAGAGTACTAAAAGAGATGACTGGAAAGGGGGCACATTTTGGGGTATGGTAGAAAACTTGTCCTTTCAAATGACCCAGGTCTCTTTGTGTGTTCTTTAAATCTTCAGGCCCTTGCCCAACTAGCGTACAGTACTGTGGCGCACGAACTGTACCAAGGGGATAACACAGAATTGGGTGTTACAGGACATCACAAGAAAACCCACAGAATCAACTAACCTGGGCTCATAGGAGCTCACAGAGTCTGAACCAACAACAGGAAGTCTGCATGGGACCTAACTAGGCCCTCTACATATATATGGCTTGTATGGCTTGGTCTAATTGTGGGAATCCTGACGGTGGGAACAGGGACTGTCCCTAATGCTTTTTTTTAAAGAATAAATTTTGATTAACATTATTATTGTACATTATTTTTAATTGATATTTATTGAGCTCTCATTTTTCTCTGCTCCCTTCTCTGCCTCTCCCCCAAGGTCCCCATGCTCCCAGTTTACTCAGGAGATCTTGTTTTTTTCTACTTTCTACTTCCCATGAAGATTAGATCTATGTAAGTCTCTCTTAGTGTCCTCATTGTTGTCTAAGTTCTCTGGATTGTAGTTTGAAGGCTGGCTTTTTTGTTTTATGTTTAAAAACCACCTATGAGTGAGTACATGTGATAATTGTCTTTCTGTGCCTGGGTTACCTCACTCAAAATAGTGTTTTCTAGCTCCATTCATTTTCCTGCAATATTCAAGCTGTCATTTTTTTCTGCTGGGTAGTACTCCATTGTGTGAATGTACCACATTTTCCTTATCCATTCTTTGGTCGAAGAGCATTTATATTGTTTCCAGGTTCTGGCTATGACGAACAAAGCTGCTATGAATGTAGTTGAGCACATGTCCTTGTGGCACGACTGAGCATCCATTTGTCCCTAATGCTTTGACTGGCTGTTGGGACCCAGCTTCTCATACTGGGTTGCCTTGCCCAGTCTTAATACAAGGGGAGGTGCTTAGTCTTACTGCAATTTGATATGCCAAGCTTTGTTGATACCTATGGAGGCCTGCCCCTTTCTGAACTTCTGAGTTCAGGATTGGGGCAGTGGGTGGGGGGACTGAGGGGAGGTTGGGGGAGGGAATGGGAGGAGAGGAGGGAGGAAACTGCAGTCAGGATGTAAAATAAATAGATATATTTAATTAACAATAAAAATAAAAGAAAACATCCAACATAAAATCTCTTTCTTAGGACTTGAAACGGTCATATATGAGATATAACAGATTTTGTTAAGTTGGTTTTTTTTTTTTTTTGGTTCAGCAAGTCTCTCCACCGATGCAGTAATCCAAATCAGACCAAATCAAACCAAGTTAAAAGAAGCCCAGGTTTAATGGATGCCAGCTCTCCCAGGTGGCCCTCCAGGAAAACACAGAGAGGGAAAAGGTGAACCAGAACAACCACGTGTTCGTTCTCTAGGGGGCAGGTTAAATAGCCTGTGCAAGTGGTCTTGACCCTCCCTGAGGAGGGGTCACCATTTGGTGGGTTTCTCAGAGGTGGAGTTTGGACTGAGGCAATTCCCAGGGGAGGGGTCTTTAAAATGGAACTTTCCACCCAACTTTCCAAAATGGATGCCAGGGGCTGGGGTGAAGCCCTCAACCAAACATTCCAGACTCTTTGAATAAAGGGGTGCCAGGGAGCTGAGGTGATACTTTCAACCAAACAGATCTGTATGTATACTATAGCCTCTGTGGACATTTGTCTGAATTCTCACCTGGGAGTGAATGGAGGAATTGAGCTAGGTCACTGGAGGATGTTTAAGTTTTGTGGTACATACGGCAGTGTCTCTGGGATATAAACGTAATTAATTAAATTAATTAATGAAAGTAATTAAAATGTGATGGACAAAGAAGAAAACAGGAATGATCAAGATTAATGGAGCTCCAGCTACCACCCAGGCCCACAGCTGGGCTTTGGGCTGGCCCACCCTAACATACCCAATCTAGGACCTGCTGGAGCTCATGAAGGGACTGATCTCGTGGAATGATACCTGCAGGATCTCCATTACTTGGGGTGGCCATAGGATATCCAAGAGGAGTTTTGGTGGGGACCCAGTGAACTGATGGTGTACTAGAAGCCTTGAACCAGACCAGTGACTTATTGCAATAAACTTTTGCAAATAAAGCTGATTGGACAAAAGGGTATACTGAGTAACACATGTGGCTCCCAGTGCCACCAGAATGAATGAGGAGGTTTTGGAGAGACAGGAAAGATAGAGAAGCGAAGAGGTTTGTTTTGTTTTTGTTTGTTTTCTTGCTTCCTTGTTTTGTTTTACTTTGGTTTGACTTTTTTAAATTTTAAAACTTTCTTTTAGGGGTTCTGCAGGGGTGAGGGAAGAGTATGAGGGCCTAGGAGGTGAGCAGAATTGAGGTGCATGATGTGAAATTCCCAAAGATTAAATAAATTATTTTTTTTTAAAAAAAAGATTAATGGAGCTCTAAGTCCATTTTGCCATGCTTCTTCAGGCCCTCAATAATCGATATATTTCAGGATACACGAGACAGACTTGATAAAGCAATATACCACAGACTTTGATTTGTTAAAAACCACCCCTACCTTGCCCTCTACCGCCTAGCATACTTCCTAGAGTACTACAGACAGGGAAGACTTATCTATTGGGAAGAACCCCTAACGTTTTTCCAGGTAGAATTCTGGCTAGTCCAAAAATGGCCCTTTTTAAAGGGTTGCAGAAAACTAAGCACTGCAACTTTATTTAGTATCAACGGCTTTTATTTGGAGCAAATTTATTTCCAGGAACTGGACAGTTGAATGCAGGGGGAGTTCCACCAATTCCTTGATTTGTGGCTGAAATTACCTAGCATGGGTGAGAACAAAGCACGAAACACACAACAAACCCATTTAAGAGTTTATTAGAGGAGACACGTGAACAGGCCTGGGGACATCGGTGTGGAGAAAAGAGAACTTGAAGACTGCACATCTAGCTTTTAAAGGCTGCCTAGCACATGCACACAGAGTGTTGATGTAGCTATGTCATACACAGATGACGGAACTCACACGTGCGCTCAAGGGCTTATATAACTGCATCATGCTGCACGTAGGTCATTCGGGGTCTTTTAAGGTCCCTGGGGCGGCTAAGTATTTTGCCTGAGCGCTTGTCTGCACATGTGTGGCCCTGGAACCTGGAAGTGCTGCCACCGCTGTGTGGCTGGAATCTTAATAGTGGCAGCTTGGCCAAAGCATTCAGTTGTTGGTGGGGTCAATCCCAGGGCTTCATCTGGCATCATAATGGCAGGTCCTGGAGGAGTTGGGGTACCAGTTGGCAAATGAGCACTGCCTCCATTGTTTATGCCCTTTGGCCCATCCATATCTCTTGTTCTCTTACATCAGGGAAGGTTTCCTTTAAATCCTTCCTGCTGTCACCACATAATTTCTTCCTGTTGCTGCTGTATTTCTTCCTCAAGGTGCCTGAAGTCATCTCCTGCCTGAGCTCTAGCTGCTTTTGTTTCTAAACCTCTTGGTTACACAGTTCCTCCATTCTCTAAAGCTCTTTTTGACACCTCATCAAACCCTGCCTCATTAGCACAACCTGGTGCTCCTGGTGTCCTGCCTTCATCTCCATATTCAGCTTCTCACAAGCCTCCCTGATATTTGGCTGCACCTGATGCAGCTGTTGCTTCTCCATCTTAATGAGTATCTTCCTGCGGGTGATATCTGGGTGGCTGGTCTCTCTCCTTGTGAAATTGCTGGTTTTTTTTTTTTTTATAACCAGATCTGCTCTTCATCATCTAACTGGTCCACAGGCTCCACAGTCATAGGCCAAGGAAATGTGGTTAGCAAGGAGCCTTCACTGCATCTGTCCAGAGCTTTCCCAGCAGCTGGCTTCCCTGCGAACAATGCTTTTCCCTGAAGGCCCTCCTCAGTCATCCACAATGACCACAGCCCTCTCCACTTGGCCAAACACGAAAAAGATTTTTTTCCAGCAGTTCCTTGGATACATACTGAGGAAGGCTGTGGACTGTAAGGGATACACTATGACAAACAAAGCACATGCACACCTGCTTTCCATGGAGTGGTATATTGTCCAGCTCCACTTTGGCAATTTTCACTGGGGGTCGTGTTTCCAAGCAAATAAAGGCAAAGCCTTTATCCTTAAGAACGAAAACTTTGCCTGCTTCTCAAACAAAAAGTTTCCTCATTTTCTCCTAAGAGACATCAGGTGAAGATTGCCCACAAAGAGACAGCTATGCCAGGTGAAGGTCTCTCCCAGTTTCCTAAAATTCTTCTGGCCAATAGTTAAGCCTTCATTTTGTCTGCTGGCTTGTTGTCCATTTACAGGTATTGGTGGGGTGGCTGTTGCTGCTGCTGTTGCTGTTGGTGGTGATGTTGATGATGCTTCCTTAGAGTATGGTTCTGCTTCTCCAAGTAAAAGGTTTTATTGCTATGCATTTTTTGGACTCTTGACTTCAATTTGAACACAGCAAAGTATCTATCTCCTAGTCCTCTCTAACCTCCACTTCCTCTGCCCACAGTTTTTTGCTCAGAGTAATGGCCTCCACCGACCTGAGTTCTGGTTATAGTTCTTTATGGTGTATTTAAAATCATAAGTAGGTGTTGAATTTTATCAAATGCTTTTTCTTGCATGTATTGGGATAATCACATAATTTGTTCTTAAAATTGTAATTGATTTCTAATTTTAAAGCATACTTGTTTTCTTAGAATAAAGCTCAACATGGTGGGGTTTTGAGAGAAGGCTCAGCAGTTAAGAATGCTTGTTTTACTTGCAGAGGACCCAAGTTTGGATCCTAGCACTCATGTTCAGTGACTCATAACTGTTTGTAACTCACCTGCAGAGGTCTGATGCCATCTTCTGGTCTCTGCAGGCACCTTCACACCTCTCTCTCTCTCTCTCTCTCTCTCTCTCTCTCTCTCTCTCTCTCTCACACACACACACACACACACACACACACACACGCGCGCGCGCGCGCACACACACACACAAATGTAAAAATAAATCTTTAAGAAACTACTCAATGATATGTAACCATATACTTCTGGATTCAGTTTGTCCAGAAAATAAACTTTCACATTTGTTTTCATAACTTATGTCATATATTTCTCAGTTTGTTATTATAGTAGTTATTTCATTTTAATAAAATAAATGTGACCAAAGATCTTACTTTTCAATACATGATCCAATCTGCTAACCCACTAAACATTTGGTAGGATTTATCTGGCAAAGCATCTAGCCTGTTTTATTTTTTGTTGATTGCTTTTGGAAGGAGGGTATTAAACATACTTTCTTCAAGGTTATGAAACTCTATCCAGACTATTTATTTCTATAGTTAGTTTGGCAAGCTGTACCTTTCTATCATTTTACTTATGTTTATAAGTTTACACTTATGCTTATAAGTTTACTCATAAAGTTGTTTTTAAAAATCTCAGACTGAAGAGATGGCTCAGAAGTTAAGAGCACTGGCAGCTCTTTCAGAGATCCTGAATTCAATTCCCAGCAACCATCTAGTGACTCACAACCATCTGTAATGAGATATGATGCCCTCTTCTGGCCTGCAGAAGTACATGCAGCCAGAGTGCTCATATAACATAAATACATAAATTAAAAATCCAGGTGGCCACACATAAACATGAACCCCTAGTATTGTGGGGAGCAGAGATGGGAGGATTTCTGGAACTTGTTGGCTGTCAGTGTACTTCCAATTTCAGTGGAGACATTTTCTCAAAGAAACAAGCAGAAAGTGATAGAGCAGGACACCCTACATCCTCCTTTGGCCTCTGCATTTGCAAATACCTGCATGCTCTCACACCAACAAACATGTTGATAATTTATATACATATCACAGTCATACTTATACACAGACGAACAGTCTGTACCACTCTGTGATCACACCCACTTAAATTTTTTTGCATTTATCTATTTTACTATTTTGTGTGCATGAGTGTTTTGCCTGTGTGTATGTATGTGCACCACATGTGTGTGTGGTGCTCATGGTAGTCAGAAGAGGGCACCGGATCCCTTAAGACTAAAATTACAGATGGTTTTGAGTGACCATGTAATTGATGAGAATCCTCTAGTGTTCTCCATTGTGGAAAAAAAAATTCACTTGGGAGATCCTGCCCCAAACTCAGCCATCATCCTTGTTTTCTTCTTTCTTTCCATCTGACATCCAATACTTTTGGCTTACTTTTGAACATACATCTTAAATACCACAACTTATCAGAATTCAACAGCTACTGCTCTAGGTAGAGCCACCATCATCTCTTTCCTCTCAACAGGCTTCTTGGGTTTTGTCTAGTATCCACCACAGCCAGTTCTCCATTCTCCACCTGCAACATAGGTTTCATGATGTCAGCTACTGATTCAAATATCTATCAAGGGCTTCTCATCTCTAAATAGTCACCCAGTTCTCTTGGTAGCTCAGGCTATCATTTATCTCTCTTCAGTCACACTGGCCTCCTTGATAAGTCAGGCAGTCCTTCCTTAGGGTCTTTAAACTTGCCTAGAATGTTTTCCCCAGTTACCCATATTGGGGGGGGAGGCATGAAGGCGAAAACCAGAGGATTTCTAAATAGCACTCCTATCATACTTGCCTTATCTATTTCAGAGTCTTTATTTCTATGTAAAAATTTAAGTTCTATTTACTTGTATCTTTAGTCTGACTCTTCCTTACCATGATTCTAGTTTGTCTCCTTGTTCAGTACTAAAACAGTGCCAAGCAAGTAAATGAATGGAGGGGGGACCCAAATTTGTTAAGCATAAGATTAGCACAAGAAGTTTTGGATAATAACTGATATCAGGGTAAGGTTGCTTTGACATTCTTACCTGACTCCCTACTACCTAAACCTTCCATCATTCTCTTAAATTCAGATTGCTGGGTCTCAGGTCCCAAATTACGTCTTCAAAAACAGTGCTAACCATCCGATCCATATGGGCTTGGCATGTTCCATCTTCCTACCGTAGAAGTCTGCAAAGACCAGGGTTTGATATGTTGAGTTTACTGCCGGCCCTAAGAGCGTGACATCTAGAAATGAAGTGAACTAATACAATGGGTAGGCCCCTTAAAATAAGTCCCTTTGCTTGGAACAATGTCAGGCTTCTCAGCAGGCAACTTTGCTGCTTCTACTGAAAATGATACTAAGAAAATGCTGGTGCAGTCAAATGCTTATTGCAGCATATCAGATGCGGATGTGCTTGCGAATAGAGGAGGGTCAACTGCTCAGCAGGGTGGCGCTAATAGGCACCTAGAGCCTAGGCTTTCTTACGCGACAGCATCCACAGGGGCTCCATTAAACCTTAGCATTGAAATGCCGCCCACAAAACTATCCCTTCTGTGCCCTTGCCGCCTCTTTTCCCGAAATGACAGTCGATTGCCACCAATCCCGACTGAATGGGGTCCGCCCCCTTTTCCCTGGCCTAAACAGACAGGAACTCCTGCCAATTGGAGAAGTCACTTCTAAGGCTCCGCCCCAGACTAGGCGCCACAGCCAATGGAGCACAGGCTTGACGAGGCGCCGGAGGTGGGGCACGGGCGCGCAGGTGCAGCAGCGCTCAAGCTGGCCGGGAGGGCGGGGCGCGACGTCGGCCGTGCGGGGTCCCGGCATCGGTTGCGCGCGCGCTCCCTCCTCTCGGAGAGAGGGCTGTGGTAAAAGCCGTTCGGAAAATGGCCGCCGCCGCCGCCGCCGCCGCCGCCACCGCCGCCGCGCCGAGCGGAGGAGGAGGAGGAGGCGAGGAGGAGAGACTGTGAGTGGGACCGCCAAGGCCGCGGGCGGGGACCCTTGCCGGGGGGGGGCGGGAGGTAGGGGCGGGACGTGGCGCGGGAGGGGCCCGCGGGGTCGGGCGACCAGGCTGGCGGATGGCGTCCCTCCTCTCTACCCTCCCCCTCCCTCTGCCACCGGTGGCGGCTTTCTTCTCCACTCGTCACCCTCAGTCGCAAGCGACCGTCCTCAGCACGATCTCTCTGGAGCCACCTTCGAATGACGCCCTCCCGCTGCCCGCCCCCTCTGTGCGCATCCTGGGCCTCGGCCGTGCAGGCGCCCTTGTCGGCTGGGCTTCGCCAGTTGGGGCTGCGCGCGCTCCTGCCCTTCTTGGGTCTTTGGGCCGCGGCAACGTCGCGCGCCCGCGGTCCCGGCCTCTCCCTGGATCACGCTGTCCCCTCTCCCTCGCGCACCCCCTCCCGTTACTTGCTCCCCCTCCAACACACACACACACACACA
>NW_004949275.1:90869-98152 GCF_000317375.1 Microtus ochrogaster | reverse complement strand
CGCGCGTGCGCAGTCCACCTCCCGTTGAGCGAGTGCGCCACAAGGGCTTCTGAGCTCTTACCCCTATCTCCAGGCTTTGCTCCCCCCCCCCTCCTCCTCACCCATTCCATGACTTTTTGCCCTCACCGTAAGCGACTCGGTTCTCTAGCTCCATTCCCCATTTGGCAGGAACAAGTAGGTGGGGGTTATTGTCCACCCACATAAAGGACTAGACATTATGTTCTGGGTCTCACAACTCTTCTAAAGAGATGGTTATAGTTCTCATCAGGGACCGTGGGAAGGGGACTGTGCGTTCCTCAGCACCTGAAGCTCTTCCTGAGACCATGCCCTCAGGGTGCTCTGGTTCTTTAGGGGTGCTGTGCTGTGGCTTCGGAATATGAGCGTCTTCCCACCCCACCCCCCTTCTTCGCCAGCAATCATCCAGTTACATAAGTGGAATGGGACATTGTATGTTACGGGCTTTCTTCGTCCTGGAGCGTTCAGGATCGCCAGTACCAGATGGGGCAAGTTCATCACATCATTGTGACTCCTGTAGATTATCTTTGAAAGTTCATTCTCTTTCGTTTGATTATAGTAAAATCACTTAAAATAAAACACAGGTGACTTTTATTTGACAATATTTCTAAGGTTTTTGCACTGATGGTTTAAAGTCATTATGGGGTCTAAAAAGATTGCTCTCACAAGAAAGACTCTGTATGACATTGCTACATATGGACCCCTGAATGGTAAAGCTTGCTAGGAGTAACTCTGTGCTAGTTCCTTATGTGTTTGGGTATGGGTTGATCACAGCAAAAATGGGCTCCACCACAAAATTGATATTCCTGACTCATGGTCAGGCAGAAAGGTGCTTCTGGTTATTTTTCTAGGAACACAAATGGACTCTGTTGAGCCATTTGCATGTTGTCTCCAGTGTTGGGAATCATTACCCCAAACAGTGAGACAACAGGATCAAATACAGGATGGTTGATGGTGATCATGAAACATAATGGACTAATTTATAGTGCTATGTGGCTGAAATGTTGTAGAACTCTCACAAGTTCTAAGTATTTTATTATGCTATATAAGTGAAGCCAATTTGGGCCTGGGTAGTAAAATTGTACTAATAGGTAATTATTACTGTAGAAGAGAATTTTGAGTTCGTGATTGAAATTGTTATGTGAATATCAGTTTCAATTAATAACATGACTAAGCTGACCTCTGGGGTCCTTTGAAATATGCCAGATCTCTATACAAAGATAAAGTCTGGATTGTTTAGGCGTTTGGGGAATTTCCACAAGGATTTGGAAAAATACATTTATTTATGGGCTTTTGGTTTTGTTTGTTTTTAACTTCAGATCTTATGCAGAAAGCTTAGGAAACACTTGCTTTTATTTATTTACCCGGATATGTCAGAACCTTAAAGAATCCAAACAGTTTAGAAGTGCAAATGATCTAAAATGAGTTGATGCACATGACCCATTCATGGCAGGGCAGCTGAGCAGCTGATCAACAGAGCTCATTCAGTTTCACAAACACACGCAAGCCTTGCTTGTCAAAGATTTCAAGGTTTGTACATTTGAGCCTGAACTCAGAGTTGGAATCTTTAGTTTATTTTCATATTCTGCAACGTGTGTGCTTTTTTCAGGTGCCCTTCCAGTTAGCTATTTGTTGTACCTCTAGCTCTCCAAACAGTGTAAGCAACTTCCAGAATACAGTTTCTTTCCAAAGTGCCTGGTGACATCTAAAGTTAGTGTGTCCTTGAGAGTTGAGTTTGTGTATCCTAAGAGTTTGAAGAATCTGTATGGCTTTCTTGCTAACATTGATCTATCACATATTCCTATTTCCTTGTTTCACTTAGGAAGAAAGCATCATGTAGTCAGTTGTACTCTGAGAATTTTTTCTTTTTTGTTATTGTTGTACTGGTGGTCAAACCCAGGACCTTGTGCATGCTAGGCAATCACCCGACCACTGAGCTACATCCTAGCTTTCTACTCTTTCTTTCATGCTGTTTGAATCCTGAGGTACATCTGGGGCACCACATAGACCACAACAATTTTGGAAGGTTATGATCCATTTTTGCAATCTGTGTTTATATTTTCCAGATAGAATTGTTCCCTCTGCCTGATCTGCTTCTATGAGGCCTAATCTACTGGGGGCAGGGAGGCAAAGCTATGGAGTTTGAAAGAAAAACCGACTACAGTCCCATGTACCAGTGCCCCAACTCCACCCAAGCACTCCTGAGAAGTTTGTTTCTTTAACCTAGAATAAAGAACAGCAGTGGTAAACTTGTTAACTTGTTTGCATGGTAAACTGTGTTTCCTGGAACCTTTTATGTTTCCTAAAGGTGACTGTCAGTAATAATCTTTTAATTGGCTAAGAACAGTTTATCACCAGGCTGTTTGAGTTACCTCTGGGAAACAGAGAATCGTGGACAATGACATTTGTAGTAGCCAATGTTTTAAACACAGCCTCTACTGGAGAATTCCAGGGAAGTGGCAAAGTGCCTCATTTTCATCACCTGATTTGGTAACACCTGTGCAGACTAGGCTATGTGGCTGACAGAAACTATCTTTTTGTTGGGTAGAGAACAGTGCCCATCACAGCCTTTTGTAGTCACTCTGCTGTTATCCAATCAGAGCACTGCCTACTCGTCATTTCAGGAAGGACTAATGTCAATGGTTCCCTTCTTCTGGGGCTTGCTTATACAGAAGATGTGTGTGCTCTTCTCGTTTCCACAATTTTCTCCTGCTTTTATCTTTCAAGTAACATTTTCCATTGAAAGTTTGATTTGTGTGTGATGGCTTAAATACTAGATTAGTATGTGGGATGACTGAGTGATAGCAAGACTTTGAGAGAAGGCAGACATGCCTATTCCCATGTTAAAGGGGGCAGTATGACCAGAGTAAATACTGGCGTTTTAACCTTCTTCTTGGCACTCTGCTAGCATGTGGTACCTCTTTGCCAGTACTATGGATTTCTGGACTCCTGTTATTGACCAAGCCTTGGTAAAAATGTGCTTATCTTGGATGGAGGTATTATAGCATGAACATTTTTGTTGGATTTTCACCTAATTATACTCATTTTTAATTTTTTTCCCTGTGAAACCTTAAGTTAAAGATCTCAAACTTTTTAAGAGCTTAGAATAAAGCTTAGCTCAGCTCCTAATGAAACATGGCTTTGTCAGTAGTAAAGTGTTTGCTTTGCACCTGGAGGTCACTGATTACAGTTCCAACACTATGGGGGGGGGGAGGGACGAGTAAAATTATAGGTAAAACTGTTCTTGAGAACTTGTGACTTTGCAGGCCCTCCTAAACAAGGTATTGGTTTGATTTTTATTAGGCGGATATTCAAAAAATATTAACTTTGGGATTTCAAAGTGTTCCATGACTTAATTCTATGACTTAAGGAAATTATGGGAATTAAGAGGTTTTACTGAGCTTTAAAAGATAACTCTAGGCATCATCTAGGGAACTGGTAGTCAGCTACCAAGGACTTGGTTGCTGTTGCCCTTCATCTGGATTTGACTCCATGAGTGACTAGTCTTAAGTTGTATAAGCTTTTCTATTAGTGATATCTTTGCTGGAAGAGCAAGGTATCTGTTAGCTAATATGGCACAACATAGGTTTTAACTAGGAAATGATGGTTTTTCTTGATGGCAACATCCTTATTTGAACATGTGTTCAAAAACAAGACAGGCTGAAGCAGGAAGATCTGAGTTTGAGGATACCCTGAACTATATAACAGAACTGCCTAAAAAAAGCAACAACAGGGACTGGAGAGATGGCTCAGCAGTTAAGAACACTGGCTACTCTAACAGAAGACCTAGGTTCAATTTCTACTACCTTCATAGAGGCTCACTATAACTCCAGTCCCAGGGGATAGGATGGCCTCTACTGGCTTCAGCAAGCACTTCATGCAGGTGGTGGTACACAGACATGCGTTTAGAGAAATGCTCATACATATAAAATAACAATAAATAAAATCTCAAAAAATTTAAGAAAAATAACAAAAAAATCAAAAGACCCATTAATACAATGTGTTATAGACGTTGAGATTTACTGATTTGAGAGGCTTAAAGTAATTGGTTAGAGATGGACTTCTTTATTTTGGATGATATTTTTGGCTCTCCTGGTGCTTTTTGTCTTTTATCTCAAGGTGAAATTGTGTGATATTAGAACAGTTCCTTGCAGCTTTGACTGCTGGAAGCAGAAGAGAGACTTGGCTTTTGGATTTGGTGTGGTTTGTTTTGTGGTGATGTTCTGATGTTGCCTAAACTCTTGAACACATTCTATCCTTGACTTTTCCTGTATGATGTGGTAGAAGAAATACCAGAAATCACCACTTGTGGTATGCATTGTAGTTTCAAAGTGTTCCCCAGAGGTGTCTAGATCTTTGATAGTGTTGATTCTGACATGCATAAATCTTGTTTTTATTTTAGCATTCTGTGTCACGTGGCAGTAATTTGCAGTTTATTCTTTGCTTCTAACTAGATGATCTGGGAAGTAACATAGTACTTTGTCTGTGATTATCTTCAAAATGTCCCAAAAGCCTTGGGAAAAAAGTGCAGCTCAATGGGGACTTTCAACTTACAATTTTCTTTGTTTTAGGCTCCATAAAAATACAGACTCACCAGTTCCTGCTTTGATGTGACATGTGACTCCCCAGAATACACCTTGCTTCTGTAGACCAGCTCCAACAGGATTCCATGGTAGCTGGGATGTTAGGGCTCAGGTAAGTAACCTTCCTTTTTTTTTTTTTAGTATATGTCCTGGTTTGGCCATCTGTTTTTAAAACAAAACAAAAAAAGGAAAAAAAAGATATACTACTCTTGGACAGTATAAAAGTACCCCAAAGATGAAAAACATAACTGGGCCAAACTGTGCCATATAATAAAAAAAAGTCACTTCCCTGAGCCCTGAAAGGTCAGTTCAGTCTGGGTAGAGTTACTTGGTAGTCACAATGTTATCTGGGGGTGGGTGTCAGATTAGAGCTGGAACTGGTGATCTGCAGCTTCAGTTCACCTTGAAGCAGGAGAGCGCTTGTCCTGAGCTCTTCACTTATGCTGCCTAGTGGTCTTCAGCATGATTTCTTTGCTTTGCTTTGGGCTAAATGACTTACTGGTGGTGTGTTGCATTTTTGATACAGGAACTGGTATTTGGTCTTCTAGAAGGGTACCCTTCTGAAAGTGTCACAGAACAGTGGAAACTGTAGCTAATGGTGCTTGCTTTCTGTGCTCCTGTGATGGAGTGCACTCAGATATACGTGCAGCTCTTGTGATTCTAGAGCAGAATAAGTGCTTTTGGAAAAGTTGGAGAGCCAAGTAATTGTAGACCTAATATTTAGGTGACAGACCTGCTGCACTGTGGTACCATTGTGTTGACTTTAGTTTTGTTAGAGTGAATTGTTCTGTAATTTCTCATCCATTATCAGGCACAGATACCTCGAGCTTTTTTTTTTTAATCAGTGGTTATTCCACATTTGATATTTTTGTCACCTGAATTTCTTTGAGACAAAACAGATAATTCCATTTAAATTTTTCCCATTTTCTACAAAAGAAAATATTGACTGTTCACACATGCTACATTGTGATTTCAGCCCAGACCCCCAAGTAGCCTTTTCTGTGTATCTAGTATTTATTATACTTCATAAAGCTATTGTGTACATACACATTACCTCATACTCAATAGCATATTTATCTGGGGGAGTTAGTTTTAGGTGGAGGAGAATAGAAGGAAATGAAGACCTTAGCACTGCCTCCAGGTCCCAGGTTTGGTTCTGCTCTTGTTCCTGTGACTTTAGTTGTCATTCTACTTACTATGATAGGGCATGCTCCAGACCTGGCTGACTGTTCTTTGTGTTCCACATATTTATGCTGGTGGGAGTTATATGGCTGGTGCTTTTTCTTGGGAATTGTGCAGACTAATTGTAATAGCAGCAAAGATGGGTTTCTTCTGGTAGATGTTGAACTGGGAGTGGTCTGTGTTTCTTTTTTTGTAGTATTTTTCTCAGTTTGCAAATGCCTTTGTGAAAAAGGTAATAATGACACTACACATTTCTACAAAGAAATATAGAGAAGATGGATAATTTTTTATTAAAAATATTGCTACTTATAAATGAGAAAAACATATGAGTTCGAACAATAGAATATGTCTTTACTTGTAAAGAATATCATATCTTTTCTCCTTTAAAAAAAGTTGTCAGGCATGGTGGTATACCACTTTAATCTCAGCACTTGGGAAGCAGAGGCAGGTAGATGGATCTTTGTGAGTTTGAGGCCAGCCTAGTTTACATAGCGATTTCCAGGCCAGCCAAGGCTACCATAGCAAGACCCTGTCTCAAAAAACAAAATGATAAAACTTTGTAGAAGAACTTCATGAGCTAGTCATTTTGAAGAATGGCTGCCTAGACTTTAAGGTACTGGTAGGTATTGGCACATCACCTTTCCAGATGGCTGTCTCAGTTCTTGGGCTTTATAATTAAGATAGATACTTCAAATCAGTTTTCTTTTCGTTATTAATAAAGTTGAAACTCAGTAATCATTGGCCATTTGTATCTGGCCTATGTAAATTTTTGTATTTATTTTCTGTATTCATTATTCCATCACAGTATTTTTTTTAATTTTGTGTGTGAGTGTGTCTTCCTGTTTGTGTCTTTAGGGATATGAGTGCAGGTACCTGCAGAGGCCAGAGGTAGATCCTCTTGGAGCTACAGATATGGACAGTTATAAGCCATGTCACATGAGTGCTAAAAACTGAACACAGGTCCTCTGCAAGAACAGCAAGTGCTTTTAGCTGCTAAACTATCTCTCTAGATCCCCAAGATACTTCTTTTTAAGTGGATCTCTAAGAAACCAGGGCCTTGTAGTTTCTAGAGCCACTGAACTAAATACCTAATCTTTCTAAGAACTCTTAATATTAAAGATTTAACTCTTTGTCATGGTACAGATATTTTCCTACTCTGTCATGGTTTTTGATACTGCTTGTCTTTCTACTGTATAAAATCTCAGGCAGCCCAGTGATTGGCTAAATGGGTTAAAAATATGTCCACCAAGCCTAATGACCTGAATTTGATCCCCAGAGCCATGTAGTAGAAGAGAACCATCTTCTGCAAGTTGTCCTTGGACCTACACATATGCCCTGTAGTACACACATGTGTAATATGTACTCACTAAAAGTATTTAGGATTTATTTTGCTTTTAGAAAGTGTTTTCTGAGGCTGGGCGGTGGTGGCGCACGCCTGTAATCCCAGCACTCGGGAGGCAGAGGCAGGCGGATCTCTGTGAGTTCGAGACCAGCCTGGTCTAC
>NW_004949275.1:84311-89994 GCF_000317375.1 Microtus ochrogaster | reverse complement strand
CCCCTCTCCCTCTCCCCCTCCCCCTCCTTATCCCTCTCTCCCTTTCTTTGTGTGTGTTCACGCTTTAGACTAAAGAGACTAAGGGATCATTAGAATTGATGTCATGCCTATTTATGTCTCTCTAGCCCTTGGATAGTTTTTTTTAATTAGCTTACAAAATGATGGTTTAATTATGGTATTTTCATATGTATTCTGTTCTGTTGCTCATTCTTCCCTTTTCCCTTCCCTGTTCTCCTGCCTTGGCCTCCTGGTCCTGTCTGTAGAAGGTCCAAGAGGTTTCATGTCATATGTGTTCTATTGCCCACTTCCCTCTTAAAGTTGCCTGTGTTTTCAAAAATATTAATTTTTGTATTTTGTTTGGTGGTGGGATGGTTTCTAGAAAACACTTGGGTTTTGTCTTAGTCATTGGGTGAACTAGTCATTCGGTTTTCAAATTTTTCAAATGCTGTTTTCTTTAGATAAACAAAGTATCTCTTATGTTTTTCCTATTTTCTCTGTAAAGCTGTTTTGTTTTTCCTGAAATTTGGGGAATTTGATGATGGTCCTTTGAACTAGCACTTATTCATTCACCTGTCTGGAGTACCTGCTTTTTTGAGCTAGGGGCATTACTAAGACCTGGAACTGGCATTTTCTCCTTGATGGATGTGGGCTACAGTGCTTTCACAAGACTTGAACACAGCAGATCTTCACAAAAGCAGGTTTTTGATAAAATGGCAAGAGTGTAGAAGAGTGTGTGTTGAATTTTTCAAAGAGCCAGGTGTAGTGGCACACACTTTTAGTCCTAGCACTTGGAAGGCAGAGAGACAGACCTCTAGGTCAGCTAAGGCTATAAGGGCTCTGGCCCTTTTTAAAGTGTGTTTAAAGAAGCCAGAGAGATGGCTCAGTGATTCAGAGCACTTGTTGCTCTTGCAGAGAACCCAAGTTTAGTTCCTAGCATCCATAACCATCCATAATTCCAGTTCCAGGGAATCCTTTCTTATCTCTGTAGGTACTATACATGCATGTCGTACACATACATACATGCAGGCAAAACACTCATAAACATAAAATAAAGCCAGTAAATCTTAAATTTTTAAGTATATTTTGAGACAAAAATCTCACTGAGTTGCCCAGGCTAGCCTTAAATTTGTAATCTTTCTGCCTTCCTTGCTGGATTGACAGACATGTACCACAAGATCCAGTATATATTAAATTTGTTTTAGTCAAAATATACATAAAAGTTGCCATGTTAACTTTTATGTTAAAATGGTTACCATGCCATTGAGTGTGTTCAGATTGTTGTACACCTATTATTGCCGTTCATACTGAGATTTTTTTAAAAATAAAGCTGCAACTTTGTGCTCAATGAACATTCCACTTTCTTCCTTCATGCCCATCTTTTCCTAAACCACTATCCTGCTGGCTGTCAATTTGACTGGTCTAGTGCCTTATTCTGAATGTTTATGCATATGTTTTTATGTATTTTGTGTCTGCTTCCACACAAGAATATGTGGGAATATATCTTTTATCTGAACTTTAATATATGGTACACAGTTGCAAATGCTTGCCTTCTATTAATATATCTTAGAGATTATTTGGAATTAGTTCATAGAGAACCATGTCATTCTTTTTAACTGTTGGGATTAAATAGTCTTATTATTTATGAGATGTACTGTAATTCATTTAACTGTTTTTCTATTAATGAGTGTTTGTGTTTCTGATTGTTAAAATTTCATTGATTCTACTAGCTAGTTTGGTATAGTGGCACATATCTATAATCCCAATACTTAGTAGGCAGAGACAGTAGGATCATTGCTAATTTGAGGCCAGCATGTTCCACATAGGGGTTCCAGACCATTCAGAACTTTAGAGGAAGACCCTATCCACCCAAAAATGTTAATGCTATACATTCTTCCCTGTAGATGCTATTTAGCTCAGTGAAAAGTTTATCTGTAAGGGAAAGTTCTAGAAGTGGAACTTGCTAGGTCAAAGGATATATGCATTTTAAAATTTCAAAATATTGCTAAACAACCCCGGCAGTGGTGGCGCACGCCTTTAATCCCAGCACTCGGGAGGCAGAGGCAGGCGGATCTCTGTGAGTTCGAGACCAGCCTGGACTACAGAGCTAGTTCCAGGACAGGCTCCAAAGCCACAGAGAAACCCTGTCTCGAAAAACCAAAGAAAAAAAAAAGAAAAACAAAATATTGCTAAACAAAGGGGTGGCCATTTGGTAGTAGATTTTTTGGGGAAAACTTTGAGTAGATAAACACAGGAATGTATGACTACAGTACTATTTTTAGAGATTAGAGAGTAGTTGGGCGAGGAAGAAGTTGTTTTTAGCAGTTAGCACTAGAAAACAAAACTTTGGAAGCTTCCATTTCATAAAATACAATCTCATGTGAGCAGGGCATTTCAGGCAAGACATTTTACTTAAAGAAAATGGAATATTTTTATTTTGAACCATTCTAAGTTATGGTAGCTCCTTTGGATGCCTGGCTGAAGAGTATGTCCTCAGATGTTGGACCTTCTGCCTCTTTCCTGTCTTAATATGCATAAAAATATCCTGTAAGTATTTGGGACTAAATTGCTATTGCTTCGTTTCTCTATGGCTATTGTAGTATATATAGCAATACTTTATTCATATAACCTCTACTGATTGAGCTTTTGTTGTGTAGGGTAACTGTGCTAGCTACTGGGAACTGACCTTAATCCTGGCCTAATGTAGATATAGATGGGCAAATAGGCTGTGATTTTTTTTTCCCCCAAGGGCTTGACCACTATGATTGAGAAAAGTGTGTGCTGCTGAGGGAGCATATAAAATGTTAGATTTGGGGAATGGAGGTAGATAACAGTTTAGTTTTGTTTTTTTTTAATTTATTTATTTATTAAAGATTTCTGTCTCTTCCCCGCCACCGCCTCCCATTTCCCTCCCCCAATCAAGTTAGTTTTGTTTTAAATGGCAGTCAGCACCTAGATAATAAAAAAAACTTTAGCTGAGTCCAGGAGAAAGCATCAGTAGGAAAAAATAAGTCTTAAGGATAGACCAGAATTCCTCACAGATGAGACATGAGAGAATATGTGGGGCTGGCTCAGTACATAGAAATAGGCAGGTAGGAGTGGCAAGCTGGTGCCTATGGATGGGAACTCTTGTGTTTTCAGGCATGTAGTACAGATGTTCAGGCAGCTGTATTCCAGGCAGGCTCAGCTTTCCTTACAAGCTACATCATATCATACTATGAGATACTACTCTTAACCCTCAGAGGCAGCAAGCAGTTCCACGCTGTGGGAAGGTTACAGCTAATACCTACACGCCTACTGGGGCGTGGCCTCGTGGACTATTTACCTGGGTGCGGAAGCGTATCCAGCCCCTTCCTTCCTCTCTCTTCTTGCCTCTGGGCCCTGTTTTGGCTGTTAGGTTTGCTTTGGATCTGATCTTCGTCCATCATTCAAGCAGAACATCCTGACCTTGTAAGTCTACCTACCCCTAAATAAACACCGATCTGTTTTCTTAGTTCTGAGCTAGTGTGAGATATCCTTTTTGTTAAGCTTCCGATCATTTCCGCCTTCAGTTCCATGTCCATCCATTCTTTCCCATTTCCACACTGAATTTGTTCTGGAGGGAATCTATTCTTTGGCCAAGTTCTGTCACCTTCCCGTTCGTTCTACCTATTGTGCCTCCAGAGCTCACATTATAGATATCTTCACAGAACCTCCTTCCCCTGCAATTTTGGCCCCCAAGAGACAGGCAGACATTAACTAGGATGGGGCTTTTCCTTCCAACATAGTTTATTAACATAGTAATGCTCAATAGTGCCAGCCTGTGAGGTGGTCCAGACTAGCAGAAGGTATCTATGGTATTAAATGATACTTAGTTCTCTTGATTTTTTTTTATTCTATAAAAATATTTTACCACTAACCTATACCTTCAGCCCTTAAGGCCTTACTAATTTTCATTTGCTGGGTTTTTTTTAATTACGTGTATGTTTTTGTTTTTGAAACAGTGATGCTGTGTAGCACTGACTGGCCTAGAACTTTTTGATTTTTTTGAAACAGTCTCATATACCCCAGGCTAGCCTGGTGTCATTTTGACTGAACTCAGGTGACTTCACCACCATCTTGGCTAAGAGCCAGGTCAGGTGACCAAGTTCTGCCATCTTTTTTGGTTTTTCGAGACAGGGTTTCTCTGTGGTTTTGGAGCCTGTCCTGGAACTAGCTCTTGTAGACCAGGCTGGTCTTGAACTCACAGAGATCCGCCTGCCTCTGCCTCCCAAGTGCTAGGATTAAAGGCGTGTGCCACCACCGCCCTCTGATGAGCCAATGTTAACAGCACATGGTGTAATTCTCTCAGCGTGGACTCAGGAGCTGAAACTAGAACCTTCTGCCAGATCCTCTGAGCTTTCAGCTCTTCTTTCCTCCCTAGGTCATTTTCCTACAGTCTTCCTAGCCCCTATACTTCTTTCATATGGTAGCTTCCTGAGTACTTTTTGACCAGACATAAATGTTAGCAATTTGCATATTCATGCCAGGCTCCTTTTGTAGAACCCAGAAACAGTCCAGCCAAACCCCAACCCATGGTTAACATTAATTTTCCTGCCTTCCCAAAGCAACCAATCTGCTAAAATTGATCAGGACACATTGCCTATAAGGTTTGTATTGTACATACAGCATAGGATATTTTACAGTGCTGCTCTTTGCAACTCCTTTTTTTTTAAAGTATGGTTGTATTGATCTTCATAGACCTTGTTATTTGAGTCTCCTTTGCTATGGGAACATTTTTGCAACGTAAGTCTAGCTAACCAGAGTCTTCACTGTGAATGAAATTAGAAACAAGGATTGGCATTTGGTTTATCTTTACATCCTTTGGTTCTATTAACCAAGAAGCTGTTGAATCTCTGTGTTTGTAAAATGTTTCTACAAAAACGATGGCATCTGTACGTAGACTTAACTCCCTCTTTCTCCTTTATAACCTTTCATATTTCTGCTAAACCATGAATTTAATACTTTTGCATCATGATCTTAATTTTC
This sequence comes from Microtus ochrogaster, assembly GCF_000317375.1. Lineage (NCBI taxonomy): Eukaryota > Metazoa > Chordata > Mammalia > Rodentia > Cricetidae > Microtus > Microtus ochrogaster. The sequence continues at coordinate 84,990 of NW_004949275.1, read as the reverse complement.
TCCATGGGAGTTGATTTTGAAAACCTTAAAATATTTTGACTTGTTTGGGGTTTTTAATACTCCCGGGTGTTCTCCCCCGATTTGAGACCATATCATTTTTTTTTTCTGAGATGAATTTTTTTGTAACAGTCCTGGCTACCCTGGAACTCACTCTGTAGACCAGGATGGCCTTGAACTCAGAGATCTGCCTGCCTCTGCCGCCTGAGTGCTGGGATTAAAGGTATGTACCAGCATGCCCAGCATTTTTAAAATGATTTAAACATTATATACTAGTTAGTGTTCCTTATGTTTACTTGCCTAATTGTTGAAAGTTTTTCATATGTGTCCAATTCCTGATAATACTGCATCTTCATTAGTTTACACTACTGAAAGAAATATCCTTTATAAATGAACAGATTCAGTATGCAAGCTTGAGGTATGTATTGACATTGCTTTGATATGTTATATTCTAATTTTTTCTACACATACTTAATAATTCATTTTAAAAATATAAATTTCCATGTGTTTCTAGGTTTTGTGTTTTTGTAAACAGCAGAAGGTATTAGAACATATTAAGAACTAATTTGCTCTAATATTTTTAGCTGTTTTGGAATTATACTTGGCAAAAAAAAATAGACAAATGTCTGCAAGTTATGACAGTTTGCTTTTTCTTCTTTTAAATTACAGGATAAGTAAATCT
>NW_004949275.1:75591-83428 GCF_000317375.1 Microtus ochrogaster | reverse complement strand
GGTATCTTTTTTTTTATATATTGGTGTTTTGCTTGCATGTTTGTCTGAGGTTGTTGGATCCCCTGGAACTGAGTTACAGACAGTTGTGAGCCACCATGTGGGTGCTGGGAACTGAACCCGGATCCTCTGGAAGAGCAGCCAGTGCTCTTAACTGCTGAGCCATCTTTTCAGCACCAAGAAATGTGGTATCTTTATGCATTTTGGGCTTTGGTTTTTTGTTTGTTTGGTTTTTTTTTAGTACAGCACTGTCAGTCACGTACCCCATCCTGGTCTTTAACTCCTGGCGTGCTGTGGATGACCTTGATCCTTTTACTTCTACCTCAAGTGCTGGAATTACAGGTAAACATCATACCAACAAGGAGAATTCTTTAGTTTTAATCATGCAAATGAACTGTTACAGTAAGAAACTTAGAATATATATATATAAGTACAGAGATTAAAAGTTTAAAAAAACACACATTCTGCTGCCCTTAATCCCAGGACTCAGGTGGCTGAGACAAGGCTGATCTGAGTTCAAGGCCAATCTGGTCTACAGAGTAAATTCCAGGACATCCAGGTCTATACTGAGAAACCCTGACTCAAAAACAAAACAAGAAGTTAAAAAAACATTCTGATAATTCACAAGGCAATGGAAATTCCTGTTACTATTCTTGTGTTTCAGAGATAAGGTAGTAGAATACTCAGTAGTAGAATACTAACATGTTTGTAGACCTGAATTCAGTTCCAGTCCCACAAGAAATTATATCTTTTTAGATTTCTAGGTTAAGAGCTTTGACTCTCAGACTGACAGTTCAGGGATTTGTGATCTCTCTTGGGAAAAACATTCCATTTTTGTTCACTGAAAGTTGTAGACACTAGATCATTCATGGTACTATTGGGAATAACTCTAGCCTTGGCATGTAGCTCACTGGTAGAGCACATAGTTAGCACAGAGCTAAACAAATGCAGCATAAACAAAAGTAACACACCTTATTTTCTACAACAGATAACTCTTACCTTCCTCTGGTCTCCTTGAGCACCTGCACATCCATGATGCATGTACACACACATAAAATAACAAATCCCTTAAAAATAATAAAATAAACTAGAAAGCAATAGAGGAAGATACTACCTGCCAATCTCTCACTTTGTAGGGTTTCTTTTAATGATTTATTTGTATTTCCCTGCATGTATGTCTGTGAGGGTGTCTGACCCCTGGAACTCAAGTTATCACTGGACTAGAGAGATGGTTCAGCAGTTAGGAGCACCCATAGCTCTTACAGAGGACCCACGTTTGATTTTAGTACCTATGTTAGGTGGCTCACAACCTGTAACTCCAGCTCCAGGGGGATCCTACACCTCCAACTTTCATGGGCGTTTGCACTCTACACACACTTAAAATTAAATCTTTATAAAAAATTGAGGTGTCAGTGCCCAACTAAGCCGTTAGATAGGGATAAAGAATGGGTATACCAAAAGTAGACAAAGGAACTGGAGAGATATCTCAGTAGTTAAATGCACATATTACTCTACATTGGGTGAGTCACAACTACCTTTAAATCAGGGGATCCAATGCTTTATTCTCTCCTCTGTGAACACTCTCACTCAACATGTGCACACTACGCTTACCCCATAACCTATAAAGATAATTTAAAAAAATTTTTTTTTTCAAGATAGGGTTTCTCTGTAGCTTTGGAACCTGTCCTGACACTAGCTTTTGTAGACCAGGCTGGCCTCGAACTCACAGAGATCCACCTGTCTCTGCCTCCCAGGTGCTGGAAATAAAGACGAGCGCCACTACTGCCTGGCTAAAAAGTAAATATTTTTAAAAGATACAAAATGAAATTTAAAGCTTCATCTTTTCCATTTTGAAACAAGTGTCTCACTATGTAGCTTAAGATGTCCTCAAATTCATCATCCTCCTGCTTCACATTCCTAAATGCTAGGATTGTAGGTATGTGTCGCTATACCAAGATCAAGTTCATCTTAATTACACCTAAAATTTATGAACACATATGAGTAGTTTACAGATATGCAGAATGTAATAGAACAGAATTAGATTTTTTATTTATTAATTACTACTGTATATTTAAGTGTGGGCACATGCTTTTTGTGCCATGATACTCATGTGGAAGTCAGAGGAAAATGTTTAGGAGTCAGTTTTCTCCTCCCATCATGTGTTCCAGAGATTAAATTCAGGATGTCAGACTTGCAATCTTTTTACCTAAGCCTCTTGAGTTCTAAGATCACAAGTGCTGTTGGCATTTTAAGTTTTCTTCTAGTTTTCCTTACCTGCTTGAGTATGTGCATACATAACGTTTTAGGTGAAAGATGTAATGTTGTAAGTTGCCCTCTTTTCTCATGTATATTTAGGTATCTCTGCATATCAGTAAAATAGATTGGTGTGAGCTTGTTTCCCTAAAATAAAGATAATGCAACTACGTTTCTCATTCCAAAAATAATTATGTATTAGAACTTGTGATCCTCCTGTCTTCCATAATAAAAATATGTTTGATAGAAAAGTTTTTATGAAATATAGGAAGAGGAAAAGTACAAGTTGTCCCTAATTTGACATGGATTGGTAGCTAACATCTGAATAAGGTTTTTATACCACTATTTTTAATCCCGCATACCATTTCACTGTCATTTTATAATTTTTCAAGGTTGTACCTTTAGTAAGTAGCATCAACTCTGTCTGTACCTAGGTCTTCCTGATCCTCACATTTATTGACTTCCATAGCATCCACTTGAGCTGCCCATTAAATTCAAAGTTCTAAAAATAGTTCTTAAACTTGTTTCTTCTGCTCTTTACTCCATTTTTGGAAAGAGCACCAGTATCTACCCAGTACTCTGTCTAGATTCCAATAGTCAGCCTTGATTCTGCTCTTTCCTTCATCATCTTTTCCTAGTACGATAACGCACTTCTCATCATTTCCACTGCCAAGATCTCAGTCCAAGCCACAAATGACCTCTCAGATGGATACAGCAGGACTTTAGATTACTTTTTAAAGAGTCCTCATTGACATCCTTACAAAGCAAACAGGTCTCTTGGTTATATTGACACTCTTGTTTTTATGTAATGAGATTTTTGCATATTCCACACATTGTTACCACCATTCATTCATCCCACAATGGAGTGAGATTTGTATAGTGGCCTAGACACTGATTTAGGAAAGGGATAGGATGAACATAAAGCTTGAGTATGGTGTCAAAGGCAGACAAAATAATTACACAGTATTTACTTGCTTAGAACACTGGTTCAGAACTTGGGTTGAAGCCCCTTTGGGGTCAAATAACCCTTCACAGTGGTCACCCAAGACCATCGGAAAACACAGACATTTACATTACAACACCTAACAGTAACAAAATTACAATTATGAAGTGGCAACAAAAATAATTTTATGATTGGGGGTCACCACAATATGAAGATTTTAATTAAAGGGTCACAGCAATAGGAAGGTTAAGAGCCACTGGCAGACAAGTATGAAGTCAGGACTCACTATCCTGTATACTGTGGGAAGATCCCAGCCTTGAATGAGTTAATGAATCCTTTCCTGAGGAGGCGCAATGACAAATCTGGGAACTGAGGAAACAGGCAAGATACAAAGTGCAAGATGGCTGTCTAGACTGAAAAAAAAATACCGGTGGAGGTTTTGAGTCAATCAGGAACTTAGCTTCGTCTAGAACAGAGCAATGTAGTGGTTTTTTTTTTTTATCTTTGTTCTTTGAGGGTACCACCACCCAGCTCCCAAAAAAATCATACAGCAACTTACTCTTTCTTATGAATGCCCAGCCTTAGCTTGGCTTATTTCTAGCTAGCTTTTCTTAAACTATTCCATCTACCTTTTGCCTCCAGGCTTTTACCTTTCTCTGTTTCTGTATATCTTTTCTTTCTTTTTCTGTGGCTGGGTGGCTGACCCCCAACATCCTCCTCTCCTCCTTTTCGTACTTCTCAATCTTCTTTTCCCGGATTTCTTCTGTTAGTTATTCTTTCTGCCTGCCAGGCCCACCTATCCTTTCTCCTGCCTTGCTATTGGCTGTTCAGCTCTTTATTAGACCAATTAAGTGTTTTATACAGGCAAAGTAACACAGCTTCATGGAGACAAATGCAGCATAAAAGAATGTAACACATTTTTAACTAATATTCCACAACAGAACAAAGTATAGAAAATGGCGAGCAGTGGTCAGAGAGGCTGACAGCAACTCTGGATCATGCAGATTTTGGATGTTGATATCAGAGTGATAGGAAACTTGAAGGTTAAGTTTGTTTTGGGTTTGAAGTTTAATTTACAAAATAGGTTTGATTATGACATTTTCATATGTATAATAATTTGGTCATATTAACTTCATTGTCACTCAAAGTTATACCTCTTGCTGGTTGTGTCTTCTTATTCCCTAAAAGTTCCCCTTCTACTTCTCTTCATTTTAGGCTTCCACTTAGAGAAAATGTGGTATTTGTCTCTCACAAGTGGCCTTCCTTTTGTCTTTCCTTCCCTAGATTTTTAGAATCTTTTTTTCTTCTGTGCTCTGAAATTTAAAGAGGCTGCATCTGAAACTCTCTTTTCATTCATTGTTCTAGGGCTTGCTCAGTCAGAACACTTTTGTATATTGTCATTTTTTTAAAAAAAAAATTCACATCTTGAGCCAGAGAGATGGCTCAGTAGTTAAGAGCACAGGGGACCCAGGTTCTATTCCCAGCACCCACATGGCAGTTTACAGTTATCTGTAACTCCAGTTCTGGGGGGATCTAATGTCTTCTGCTGGCCTCTATGACTACTATGTCAATGTGGTACAATTACATGGAGGCAAGACAGCTGTGCACATAAAATAAAAACAAATACTCTATTCTTTTGTTGTTAATTTTGGAACTTTGGATTATCTCAATTTTTCTTTTAATTTCCATTTATTTGAATAGTCCCCTCATTTTCTGAGCCTCTGTTAAATTCTTTACTTTGTTCTACCCTTTTTTCTTTACTTTGAATCCTGTATGCCCGCTGCCTAGATTTGTCAGTTGTTAACATACTAGCATATTTGCCTGTTCTGTATAGATTGGTACATTTTTATACTTATTTGCTGATAGTTTGAAAGGAATTCACAGAATGATGGCATTTTACTTTTAAGTACCTCTCCTAAAAATTACTATTATATTTTCCAGTCTAAGCAAAACACCCTGGGTCATATCTAAACCACACCCACTCCAATTTCAAATTCCCTTCAAATGCTTTTTATTACTATGAGTTGGGCTACAAAGCAATTAAATTTTACATATTTACATTGGATTCAAGTTTTTCTTCCTTTGTCTATTTTGACAGGAACATCCTCTCCACCTCCACTTTACCTTTAACAATGAATCTTTAAAAAATATTTAGGTTTATTTATTTTGTGTGTATAAGTATTTTGGTTGAATGTATATATGTGTGCCACATGTGTGCTTTGTTTCCCCCAGAGATCAGAAGAGAGTGTTGTATCCCTTGAAACTAGAGCTCTGAATGGTAGTGAGCTACCATGTGAGTATTGGGAATTAAGCAGCAATACTCTTTAACTTTGAAGTCATCTTTCCAGTCCCTAACATTGATTTCTTGAATCAGTCATCCCAGGCAACTCATATTTTAGAAGTATCTCTTAATAGGGGATTTAACTTTTATCCATTACATTAATTGCAAATGAGAAGTTAGGTCGTCAGGCAAGAATCTCTCACAGGCAGTTCTGGATACTTTATCACAAATCAAATCAGGAAGTACTTACTGGTTCATCTTATGTGTTATATGAAACTACACTTTACTATGTGATTAAAGGAGATAACTAGTCAGGTATGGTTGAAAACCTGTAATCCCAGCACTCAGAGGCAGAGACAGACAGTATCATGACTCCAAAGCTAGCCTGAGATCCTGTCTCAAAACAAGCAAAACACAAGGGTGCACAGTGTGCATACACACTGAAGGTAGATGGTCACTGCCAAATCTCTTCATTATAAATGTACAGTTTTTCTGTTGTAATCAAAAAATAATCTATGAGGTTTGGCACCACACAAATATCTTCTTTCCCACCAGTTATTCACCTAATGACTTTAGCATTTGTTGATGATCTTTCAATTGCCATCCCTCTATAAAGAATTCTCCTATAAATTAAGGAGGAACTATAATTCCTCCCCCAAAAGGTATAGATTCTTAATCTTTGCCTTTAATTACTAGATTAATTACTAAATTTCAGAACAGAGTTAGTGAAATAATCACCTTTGGTAGTAACAAAATATTTGTTGTGTTTTTCATGTTGTTATGGACCCATGAGGTTTTATTTATTAGAAATTTTATAATTCAGCTGGTCCATGGTAGTACATCTTTACACCCAACACTCGGGAGGCAGAGGCAGGTGGATCTCTGAGTTTGAGGATAGCCAGAGGTATACAGAGAAATCATGTCTTAAAGGGAAAGAAAAGAAATTTTAGACCAGTTAGTCATTGTTTTATGATCAAGTTATCCTGAATTTGGTCATTGGATCCCATATATGTATATGTGTATGTATTTATTTATGTGTGTACGTATGTGTTCGAGGCCGTGGGAATCGCATTCAGGTGACAACTAGTATTCAGATGTCAACCCACCAAAAGGAATGATTCTCTGATGGAGGAGAATCCTGTCCAGGCAGGGCCTGTGGGTCCACCAGCACTGGAAACTGCTGTTTCTGTCTATAATTTCACATGTACCAAAGCAACTATAGTGTCTCCCCAGTACCTGCACTGTAGTGTTTAATCTCATGATTATATCTCAATCTTATGGACATTTATATCCGTGGGTGGTCAGGAAGATGATGTCTCATTAACTGTATAGTTTTGATATATAAAAAATATACTAGGATATGCTTCATAACTAGATCTGTAAGACACTTAAAACCCTTATTTGTTCCTTTTTTTCAAGCTATACACAATTAGCTCATTTTTACCTCAGAGCAAGTTCAAACTAGACTGAATGTTTTGTAAATGGATCGTAAGTTAAAAAATTTTACAGATATACACAAGGTCAGAGTTGCAGGTGTCTAGCCAAGGTTATTAACACTAAGCAACCTAAAAAATCATGCCAATTCTGTGCTTGTCAAGTCTGACTGATAAAGACCTATGTCTGGCAGCTTGTCTCACTGGACACAGTGCCCTCAGCCTCAGGTCACAGTCTTACACCAGAAACCTTGAAACCTTGCATTGCCATTGTATATGTCTCAGCTCCTTATCATGTTTATCCAAGGAATGTGTTATGACCAATGAGATGTAACTCAACTTTTTCTTATTGCCTCAAGCCTCCTGTAAAGAATGTATTCAAGTTAGGTGAACAAAGAAGTAAGAGAGAATTGGAACAGAGAATTGGAGCCAATGATTTAGGATATAGAGAATTGGAACTAAAGAGAATCGGAGAAAATTAGATCAATGGAATTAGAGCTGCAGAATAATAAAGAGAATGACCCTGAGATTTTGTGTGAAATTATTACAGCAATCTTTCAATCCTCACTCCTGAGACATCGTCTCTGAGTTACAATGGGTAGTGGCTTTAGAACTGGACTTTTAGGCTGCTAAATGTATGTATGTATGTATGTATGTATGTATGTATGTATGTATGTATGTATGTATGTATGTGAATTGTTAGTTTAACAATGGCTGACTGTCAAAGGAAGGTTCAGTTCATGTGGCTGGGTGTCTCATCTGATCTTCAGTATATGCTGGACTCCCTAAGAACTTGCCAGTGAAAATAAGAACAGAGAGAGAGAGAGAGAGAGAGAGAGAGAGAGAGAGAGAGAGAGAGAGAGAGAGAGAGAGAGAGAAAGGGGGAAGAGGGGGAAGGGAGAAATGGAGACAGAAGCTGCCTCTTTGAGA
>NW_004949275.1:58510-75491 GCF_000317375.1 Microtus ochrogaster | reverse complement strand
AGAGAGAGGTTTAATTTCCAAATGAAAACAATAACCAGGTCATAATTACATCTAACATGATATAACTATCTCTTATATAACCCCAAATGCATTATAAATTTTAGAATAGGTGGCAATGTCACTTGAGAGACGTTCTTTTAATATCAAATTTGAATATGGTAACCACTAATATTCTCTTAATTGATGTTACATTACGTTACAAAGAAATAGGAGAAATAAAATGCAAATATCTATACAAATACATTCTTAAAATTTGACAGAAACACTCATATCAATTATAATCCTTGTTTCTGTAACTGGTCACATGGCTTTCATTGTTATTTATAACTACCTTCCTCTACTGTCCCTTCTGTATTTCCTCCACCCTCAAAAAGCACCTCAGTAAGTCTTGACTCTTTTCTTGGAGAAGTGATCCATACCCAAAGGGTATGGAAGAAGTGCTCTAATTAGTCAGCCTGCCACCAGCTCATTAGCTGATCACCCCCAGGGAGTGGTACTATGTCTGAGGCTCAGTGTTTGTCTCTACTGTTGTAAGATCTGGCCCTCAGCAGCAGTTGTACCCAGGTTAGCTTTGGTCAGTGGATGACCATGCTGTCTAGCCAATGCATAACCTCTTTCTCTGCCACCATGGCCACTTTGTTCGAGGGCACATTGGGCCATGACAGGGATGGCTGGGGAAAGAGGCTCTGAGTGTTTATAGAATGGACCATCCTGCTTGATTACTGAACTCCTCAGCTGAAGTCACCTTTTGATGAGCATTTACATGGGTCACCATATCTTCACATCCTTCTTCCATTTGGAGAAATCTATCCACATCTTTCCCAGTTCTCACCAATTTTCCAATCATGTTCTTTACAAGCTCCTGACCATCCAGCTAGTCCATCAACTATAGCCCATCACACATCTGACCATTTCTCCTTCCAGACAAAATAAATGGACATGTGTTCTGCCCACTGTGAAGAGTTACCTTCACTGGTGTCTTTCAGGGCTATCCCAAAAAGGGACTGTAAGGCTGCAGCTGTCCACTTCTGGGTGGTTCCTGCATAATGTGTGGAACCATCCGTAAACCAGGCTGTAGTCTTTTCTTCCTCGATTAGCTTATCATAGGGCACACCCCATGAGGCTATAGGTACATACTTGGCAACAGACAGCATTGTAATGGGAGTAAAAAGGATAGGCATTTGGGCAACTTCATGTAACTTGTTTGTGCCTCAGGGCCTGCAAGGACTCAACCACATATGTACTTCCATTTGATAGTGGATTGCTACTGTACACATGCTACTTTATCGCTTGGTAGGTCATGTAGCACCCAGCTAATGATGGGCAGTTCAGGTCATGTGGGAACTTGGCCCATTGTCAAATACTTGTTTTCCAATAAGACCCAATAGCAGGCCAAGAGCTGTCTTTGAAATGGAGAATAGTTGTCTGTAGATGATGGTAGAGCCTTGCTTCAAAACCCCCAATGTTTCTTCTGTGATTGACCTATAGGGGCTTACCAAAAGCTCCAGAGAGCATCTCAGTCTGCCACTGACACCTCTAGTACTATCAGGTTTGCTGGATCAAATGGTCCAAGTGAAAGAACAGCCTGCCCAGCAACCTGGACCTGTTGAAGAGCCTTCTATTCCAGACTCCACTCAGAGTTAACATTTTTCTGAGTCACTTGTTATATGGGCTGGAGTAACACACCCAAGTGAGGAAAGTATGTCCAGAATCCAAATAGGCCCACAAAGAAGTGTGCTTCTTTATCAGTGGTGCAATCATTTTATCATGTGCAATAACTTATTTTTCACCTTGGAAAAATGTCTCTGAATACCCCACACCACTAGGCTCCTAAAAATTTCTCTGAAGTATAAGGCCCTTGTATTTTAGTTGGATTTATTTCTCATTCTTTGATGCACATATGTGTTACCATCAAGTCCAAAGTAGTTGCTACTTCCTGCTCACTTGGTCCAACCAGCATAATTCATCTATATAGTAAAACAATGTGATATTTTGTGGAAGAGATAGACAGCCAAGATCCCTTCTAAGTTATGACACTAGATTGTAGAGTAAATATATCATTGAGGTAAAACTGTAAAGGTATAGTGCTAACCTTGCCAAATGACTTCTGGTGGAATTAAGGATTATGGACAAGGGGAAGGCATTTGCTAGATCAATAACTGCATATCATGTTCAAGGAGATATGTTAATCTGCTCAACTAAGGATACCACATCTGGTACAATGGCAAGTGGATTTGCTACTTGATTGAGTTTTCAATAGGTAACTGTCATTCTCCATGATTCGTCTGTCTTCTCCGCACTGGCCAGATAGGAGAGTTTTTAAGTCCTTGATGGTGACACTAATTTCTTCAGTTCCTCCAGGGATGCAGTACTGTTTTTGACTATTTTCCCTGACAGAAGCAACTGTAAAGCCTTTTGTTTAGCCCTTCCAAACAAGAATTCTCACTCCAAAGTTCAGGGAACCAATGTGAGAATTCTCCCAACTTCTAAGTATATCTATCCCAATTATACATTCCAGGGCTAGGAAAATAACCACAGGATTAATTTGGAGACCCACTGGACCCACTGTGTGTCAAACTTCATCCAAAACTCCATTAATCACCTGACCTCCACAAGTATCTACTTTAACTGGAGAGCCATGTTTCTTGGAGTTTCCCAGAATCAGAGTCACTTCAGAACCAGTATCCGATAGAACCAGGAAGACTAATCGTTTCCTTCCCTCAGTGTACAGTTACCCTTGTAAAAAGCCATAGGTTCCTCTGAAGACAACTGGAAAAAAGCTAATGGTCAAATGCTGAGGGCTTTTTGTTTTTGTTTTTTAATCAAGGCCCTTCCTTGGGGAAACCTGGCCATCCCTTCCTTCAGGGGGTTCTTGATCAACAGACTTGCTCAAGTCTAGATATTGATTCACAGGACAGGATTTCCTTTTGCCATGATCCAATATAGCTTTGTTTCATTTGTTTGAGTTTTTTTCCATTTATACAAATCAAACAAAAATTCAGTAGGCTTATTATCTATTTAATGTCTGGAAACACCACAATTGATTAGCCAGTAGTATCAAAAGTCCATTAAGAATCAAGGCTACTGTAGTTACGGTTTATATTGCTGCGATGAAATACCAGCAGTCCAGGGATGGCACAACCCATCATGGGCTGGACCCTCCACCACTGATCACTAATTGAGAAATGCTTTACAGCTGGATCTCAAGGAGGCATTTCCTCAGCTGTGGATCCTTCCTCTGATGACTCTAGCTTATGTCAGGTTGACACACAAAACCACCCAGTATAGCCACCATAAAACTTAACTTTGTGCTGCCCATTAAAATACCTATAATCACCTCAACTTTGGCAGTTCAGCACTGCCATCTGGCCCCTACTACCTCAGGGCCCAATTAAACCTATTGCATTTAATTCATCCAGTTGAGCAGCAGTGTCTCCCGCCCTGAAGTATGGCATAAGGAAAAGGGCAACAACATAACTCAATTGTGCTGGTGCCCCTCTCATCATTTTGTGCCCTACAGGATCAGTGAAGGGCATGTCTTCTGGGCCTTCCCATTGTGGAGAATTAGGTTTTACACAGCATACCTACACTAGCATTGCAATTTCCCTGAGTCTTCAAATCCCTTCAACACTGAGCCAAGGGATATCAGGCATCTCCAACTCCTTTTTTCAGGTGGCCATCTTTTGACAAATGCTTCAGCCAACCATGCAAACAAACCTTTGACAACTTTAGCTGTTCAGTCTTCCATATTAAACCTAGAATCTCCACTCAGAGGTTCCATATCAATAAACTTGACCTGTTCCAATTTTATGTTCCTTCCACCATTATCCCACACCCTTAAAGTCTGTTCCCATACATATTCCCCAGACTTCTGCCTGAATGAATTAGCGAACACATTAAGTTCTTTAGTAGTATATGCAACTAACTCCTCATGGACTGTACTTTTCTATCTTCATTTTAGGAGCTTGTTTAGCTCGTAGTCTGGTTATACATCTAGAGGCAACTGTTAGTGAACCCTTAGGGACATCAATATTGTCTTGCCTGGCATTTCCTTCAAACAAAAATCACTGCTGCTTTAGCAGACAATAAGGGATTAATATTTCAGGTTGAAGGGATGGGAGTACATCTTCTGAGGGTGGAGAGACTACTTTCTCAGGTGACATAAACTCTTAAGAATCTGAGGGTTCAGAGTTTTCGATTCAACAGGATCCTCCCACACATCCCCATCCCACACAAGAAGCAGAAGTTGGTACAAATTACAGAATCCCCCCCCCTCTTTTTTTCAAGACAGGGTTTCTATGTGTAGCCCTGGCTGTCCTAGAACTCACTCTGTAAACCAGACCGGCCTCTGAACTTGGAGATCTATTTGCCTATGCCTCCTGAGTGCTGGGATTAAAGGTGTGCGCCACCAGGGCATGGCAGTATTCCATTCTTAACCAATTAATGCTCATACTTTAACTGCCTACACTCTCAAAGGCTGGGACTTGAATTTTCAGTATAGTTCATCCAACCTTATAATGAGGACTTTGGTTTGATTTTCTGCAACTTGAGCTCTGTGACTGCTAGAGAGAATATTCTCTTCTAGGGCACACTTAGAAAGCATTAGACTGTTTATATATATGTACATCTGGAGCCTATCAATTTTATGACTGAGTTCATTGTTTCCTTTACTATATTCTGAGATGCTAGAAGTTGGTTAATTTTATCACAGAGCTCATTCTTTTCCTTTTTGTCAGTTTATTCAGAGATGATCCAACCAACTTAAATCATCATTGTCTTATTTTTTTCCTACAATGTCAAAAACTTTATATACAGAGTCACCAAATCTCACAAATGGTGAATCAGAATAGTCAAATACATTTGTCTCCTTAAATTTGTAACATAGTTCACATAATGGACTTTTGGTATTTTACAAGCTTCTAAGAGGCTTCAGTAACTGGAGAGGCGTCAATAACTGTAGGTGTTGGCAAATTGGAAAGCCTGTTCCAGATACTTAAAAAAAATTCATCCTTGTACTTCTGTTGCTTTAGAACCACTTCTGATACCAGAATCTATATTAATCAGGGTTCTCTAGAAGAACAGAATATATTTTATTAGATTTTTTTTTAGACTGGCTTACAGGCTATGGTCCAGCTCGTCTAACAATAGCTGTCTATCAAGGGAAGGTCCAAGAATCCAGCAGTTGTTCAGTTCATGAGACTGGATATATCAGCTGGTCTTCAGTATATGCCAGGATCTCAAAGAATTAGGTTCTAATGCCAGTGAAATAGTGGACTTCTCAGCAAAAAAAGAGAGCTAGCAGACAGTAAGCTTCCTTCTTTCCTATCCTTTATTTAAGCAGTCAGCAGAAAATGTGGCCCAGATTAAAGGTGGAGCTTCCCACCTCAAAGGATACAAATTAAAAGTGGCTCTTCCACTTTCAAATTAATTAAGAAAAAAATTCCTCACAGGTGAGCCTAGCCACTTAGATTTTAGATAGTTCCAGATGTAGTAAAGTTGACAACAAAGAATAGGTACCACTCCAGGTACCTATTCTTTGTAATCATAGCCCTCATTGGGTCAGAAGTTCAGGGATGTCCTTGGCTACCGTAATAAATTCATGGCCAGCCTGAAATTCATTGAGAGTCTATCTCAAAAAGAAACTTCTCTACAAAAATGTAAAATACCACTTAAGGGCACTGGAGAATGATCAGAAGTATGCAGAGGATGGTGCTAAGTGGATCATTGGAAGAAGGAAATATCACTGAAGTGAATTTCCTCCTTATAATGACAGCTCACCTGAGAACTATCCAGTCAAGTTGTCTTGGATAGAAACATGTAATCATGGGTTGAGAAATCAGAATTCAGAGTAACCACCACACTTAGGAACCTGAGAGTGGAAATCAGCAAAAATCAAGGGGCCTAAATTCTTCCTTCACATAGACTCCACCAAACTCTTGCTAAGATAAGACAATTTGGAGCTTGAGCTGAACCACATTAACTACTAAATTTTAAAAACCAGAATGCTTGTGCTGGGAAGATGGTTTCGTAGTTAAAGTGCTTTGGGTCCCCCAAACCCATGTAAATGCCAGGTGTATGTGGCTGCTTGTCTGTAATTTTCAGCCGAAAAGCAGAGACAGGATCCCAGGAGTAGGCTGGATAACTAGATATGGGTTCTGTATTTGATTGAGAGACCTTGCCTAAATGAAGAAAGTAGAAGAACAATGGAGGATGATTCACAACATCAACCTTGGACCACTACACAAATGGATACATACACTCAAACCCAGGCAAACACCCATACACAAATGTAAATCACATACACATAGACATGATAAGAATATGAAAATCAGACTTCTTTCTTGGAAGATAACAGAATTCAAAATAGGACAGTGTATCACTGTGGCAAGAAAAAAAAGAAAAATGTAACTTACTTGAGCAGGTGTCAGAGTCAGGCATTTTTTCCCATAGATAGTAGCTGTTTTTAGCTTATCTGATATGTGTTGTAGGTACAAAAGCATGGAATCAACGGATATAGCTGTAGCCAAAAAAAAAAAAATTTACAGAAACAGGCAGTGGGTTACATTAAACCAGTAGGCCATTTCTGCCCATCCTTGTTTAAAAGAAAAACGAGTTGTTGGAGGCCTGCCCAAAGACAGACTAGATACTGTGATCAGCAGAGAAAGATTTCAGAGTAATAAATTGTGTCTGGAATGATGGAACAAATCAGTAGTCCTAAATCCATTCACATTACCAGTCACATTAAGCATAAGTATATGAAATATTTCTGGGAAAAAGCAGATTATAGACAACTGTTGTTGAATTTTTTTTACTCTTTGCTCTTCTCGGGCCCACCTCCCAGCTCCCAAATAATCACATGGAGACTTAATATTATTTATTATAAATGCCTGGCCTCAGCTTGTCTTATTTCTAGCCAGCTTTTCTTTAATTATCCCATCTACCTTTTGCCTCTGGGCTTTTACCTTTTCTCATTTCTTTATATCTTTTCTTCGCTTCTTATTCCATGGCTTGCTGTGTAGCTGGGTGGCTAGTCCCTGGTGTCATCTTTCCTCCTTTACTCATTCCTCCCTCTTCTCTTTTTCTTCCTATTTATTCTCTGTGCCTGCCAGCTGTGCCCATCCCTCTCCTGCCTAGCTATTGGCCATTCAGCTATTTATTAGATCATATTGGCCGATCAGCTCTTTATTAGACCAGTCATGTTTTTTGGGCAGGCAAAGTAACACAGCTTCACAGAGTTAAACAAATGCAGCATAAAAGAACACAACAGTAGTGGTGCACACCTTTAATCCCAGCACTTGGGATGCAGGGACAGTGTGAGTTTGAGGCCAGCCTGGTCTACAAAGCAAGTTCCAGGACAGCCAGGACTGTTGTACAGAGAACCCCTGTCTCAAAGGGGAAAAAAAAAGAATGCAACAGATCTTTGCATCATTAAACAAATATTCCTCAGCATAAAAGAATGAAACATATCTTCAAGTAAAATTCCACAACAAACTACACTAAAAAGCAAGACCCAAGGCCAGGCATGGTGACACACATGCTTTTAATCCTAGCTCCCGGGAGAAGAGGCGTGGGAGTCTCTTTGAATTCAAGGCCAACCTGGTCTACATATTGAGTTCCAAGCTAGTCACGTATGCACAGTGAGACCCTGTCTCGAAGGAAGTAAAAAAGTTATAGGCAATTAAGAGCCACCCAGCATGGATGCTGGGAAGTGAACTTGTGTCCTTGGCAAGAGCTAGAAGTACTCTTAACTGCTGAGCCATCTCTCCAGCCCCAAGATAATTTTAATATGACACAGTGAGATTGAAAGGCTAATACTGTCAACAAGTATAAAGGAATGTTGGGGTGACAATACTAATATGAAAAAATAGACTTTGAGGTGCAACATGTTAACAGATAAGACATTTTAAGGGCTGGGGATGTGGCTCTGTTAGGAAACTTGGTTAGCTTGTGCGAAGCCCTGGTCCAATACCAGTAGCATAAAAAAAACACATTTTAAAATAATAAGGGTTAATTCATCAGGAAGACATTAACATTCATAAATGTATACATGTCCAACTACAGAACTATAAAAATAGAGAAAGAAAAATTATGAAGATTAAAGAAAGCATTCTATAAACCCACAATAAGTCTGGAAAGTTTAATTCCCTTCTTGGTAATTGATAGAACTTGTTAAAAACTCAGTGAGGATATAAAAGGTCTTAACATTGATGCTGATCCTTAACCTAATTATCATTTGCAAAGTAATATACTCTGACTACAGAGTACCCATTCTTGCCAAAGGAAGAGTGATACAGCTCAACACTGGATCCTTTAATGGAGTATAAAACAAGTCTTAGTACAATTTTGAAGTTTGATTATATTCTCTAATCAGAATGAAATTAAATTGGGAATCATAACCATAAGATAGAAAAAGGCCCCACATATTTGAAAATTAACACATTTCTAAGTTACCAATGAATTAGGGGAAACATCCCCATAAAAATTTTAAATATTCTAGGTATGAATTACAATGAAAATAATGTAAGATTTATGTGATATGCCTAAAAGACTGCTTAAAAGGAAAATTATAGCTCTAAGTAATTTCTTTAAAAAGAAAACTGTAGGCTGGAGAGATGGCTCAGTGGTTAAGAGCATTGCCTGCTCTTCCAAAGGACCCGAGTTCGATTCCCAGCAACCACATGGTGGCTCACAACCATCTGTAAAGAGGTCTGGCGCCCTCTTCTGGCCTTCAGGGATACACACAGACAGAAAATTGTATACATAATAAATAAATAAATATTAAAAAAAAAGAAAAAACAAAAAGAAAACTGTAGGTGGACAATGGTTTTACGTGCCTTTAAATCAAACACTAAGGAGGCAGAGGTAGGTGGATGACTTCAAGGCCAGCCTGGTCTACAGAGTAACTTCCAGAACTGCCAAGACTACACAGAGAAACCCTGTCTCCAAAAAATAAGGAAGAAAAAGGTAATCTAAGGTTTTGCCTTAGAAAGCTAGAAAAAGAAGAGCAAAGTAAACCCAAAGCAAACAGCGGGAAGGGGGTGATAAATGTAAGTTATAAGTCAAACAATAGAGAATTAGCAGGTAAAAATTAGTTCTTTGTCATATACAAATGGCTAATCCACAAAGCTGATGATCTAGCTGTACTAATTAAGATTATCAGTTTGAAGTCAGACTGGGCTACATGTATATGATGCAAGAAAGTCTCACCAACATGACTGCCCAAATGTGAGCAGAACAGTAGATATACCAAAATGGATAGGGGGAAAAAAGCACGCAAGGCTTCAACCCTCACAGAGAACTACAGGATAATGAGGAAAGCTGAGAGTGGGAGAGGTGGTCTTGTCCCCGAGGGAAGTACACAAAAATTGGTTGTCCAGTGCCAAACAGCACTGAAAGCCATACATACAAGTAACATATGGACTAAAATGGTTATATTTAGGAACATATATGTATATACATATATGTGTGCCATAACAATGAAAGAACAGACCATAAATTTGAAGGACAGTAGGAAGGGGTATTATGGAAGGATTTGGAGGGATAAAGGGGGAAAAAGAAATGTGATGATGATATACTCTCAAATATTAAAAATACTAATTTTTCCAAAGTTTATATGTATACCACATGAGTGCCTAGTGCCTGTGGGGACCAGAAGAGGGTATCAGATCCCCTGGAACTGGAGAGAGTGTTACAGATGGTTGCTAGCCACCTTGTAGATGCTAAAAAATGAACCCAGCTCCTCTACAAGAATAGCAAATGCTCTTAACCACTGAACCATTTGTCCAGCCACTCAAAAAATGTTTTAAACCACACTTAGTTACCAATGTCCACCATAAAGGAGAATATTGGTAAAAACCTCTCAGACATTGAAGGGACTTTCAGAGAATATTATTACTTTTATTTTTTTTTTATTTTTCCATTCAAAAATTTCCACTTCTTCCCCTCCTCCCATCCCCCCACTCCCCTTCCTCACTCCCCCTCCAGCCTGTGTACCCTGCCCTGTGGGAAGTCCAAGGCCCTCCCCCCTCCATCCAGGCCTAGGAAGGTGTGCATCCAAATAGACTAGGGTCCCAAAAAGCCAGTATATGCATTAGAAACAAGTCCCAGTGCCTTGATCAATGGCTTCTCAGTCAGCCCCAATTGTCAGCCACATTCAGAGAGTCCGGTTTGATCCCATGCTCGTTCAGTCCCAGTCCAGCTGGATTTGGTGAGCTTCCATTAGATCAGGCACACTGTCTCAGTGGGTGGACCTTAAGAGATGACTAACTGAACAAACTGACTAAAACTGAAGAGGAGGGATTTGAAAAATAGAACTTAAAACAGATATAATAGGGTACTGGAGAGATGGCTCAGTGGTTAAGAGCACTGGCTACTCTTCCAGAGGACCTGTGTTCAATTCCCTGCACCCACATGGCAGCTCACAATTGTCTTACTACTCCAGTTCCAGGGGATCCAACACCCTTACACAGACATATGTAGACAAACACCAATGCAAATGAATCATTTGTATGTGAATCTTATATGTGAGGAAATAAAAATACTAACCTTTTTTGCAGCAAAAATTAACTTACTGTCAAAAACTTTAGTCAGAAGCCAGGCATGGCATGATGGTTGGTACATGTCTGTAATCCTTGTACTTGGAGGGTAGAGTGACTGGATTATAACTGAGGCCAGCCTAGACTTCATAGTAAACCCAAGGTCAACATAGGTTATAGGATAAGACCCTGTCGCAAAAAATACCACTTCTCAACTTCCTTCCCAGAATTCCTGCCCAGAAGTTCCACCTATCCCCCACTCTCTGCCGCCTAGCTATTGACTGTTCAGCTCTTTATTAAACCAGTCAGAAGGTACCTTAAGCAGGTGAAGTAAAAACAGACACATCTTCACAGTGTATGGAAATATCCCACAACAAATTGTGTCACAAGTCTGTAATTCCAGCATTCAAGAGATTGAGGCAGGAGGATCTCAAGTTTGAGACCAGTCCAGGCAAGTTGGGGATACAGCTTTGTGGTAGAGTACTTGCCTAGCATACACAAGGCACTGAATGGATTCAGCTTCCTATATAGTGTAGAAATGGGAACAACTGAAAATTAAAGTTACTGTTAAAGTAGGCCAGTTATAAGAAAGACTAAAAAATTATATTTAATAAAGGGTTTCCATTTAAAGTATATGAATAACTACTATAATTTAATAAGATAATCTAGTTTTATACAGTTGAACATTTTTTTCTACTTTTTGTGTGGTGTACATTTGTGTGAGTACACAAGTGTGGTTGAGTGTGCAGTGTTATGGAGGCCTAAGGTTAATGTGGGGAATCATGCTCTTCCACCTATTTATTGAGGCAGGGTCTCTCAGTCAAATCCAAAGCTTGCCAGTATGGCTAGACTAGCAAGCCATCTTGCTTCTGCAATCTCCTTCTTCAAAGACTGGAATTATAGGTGGGCTACCACACCCACCTGACGTGTGAGTTTCTGGGAATGTGAACTCTGGTCATTGCTTACTTTCATGGCAGATGTGGCAAATGGTTATCCATTGAACCAAATTGCCAGCCCCCAAAAGGGGTACTGTTTCAATGGGTACTTTATGAAGGGAAGATTATTTGAATCTTGACATTGGCTTTAGTGAAATGCAAATTATAAACACTCTGTGGTGTCACTGCATCCTCACTGGAATGACCAACATTAAAAACTGATTACAAGGGCTAGGGCTTTTGCTTAGTAGTAGAGTGCTGGTATGCTGGCCTGGCATGTGTGAGGTCATAGTTTTGATTCTCAAACAAAAATTCCTGTCACCACCAGATGTTGCTGATAATATACAATAGGACTGGCTAGGAAGGATGAGAGGGAGCTTACCATTGCTATGTTTATGTCTTGCTAAGAGTGTTACACAGCTGCATGCACTTAGCAAAAGTCATCTGTCTCAAAAAAAAAGCAGATTGCATATATGAGGCCCTGAGTTAAACCTTCAAGGCTACATAAAAATAATCTTGACATTATTATCCAGTTGTTGGATTGATGGATGGGTGGGTGCTGTTGACATTGGGACAATGTAGGTAATGAGTGTACAGACACTTTTGTAGTATTTTTTTGATTTTCTTATGTATTTGGAGGTTTTCTATATGTTAGAAATCACTTGAAATTTTTTTTTTAAGTTTTGGTGTGGTTTTTTTTTTTCTTTTTTCTTTGTTTAATAGAATTTTCCTGCACAGCCCAGACTGGCCTTGAGATTAGACTTTCCTTGTCTCAGCCTCCCAGTGGTTGGGAATACAGGGGTACAATACCAACCTAGCTTTCTCTTTACTTTTTAGATTAAAACATTTTGATGATCATGAAATCAGGTCTGAACCTGGAGAGATGACTTGGCAGTTAAGAACACTTGTTGCGCCGGGTGATGGTGGCGCACGCCTTTAATCCCAGCACTCGGGAGGCAGAGGCAGGCGGATCTCTGTGAGTTCGAGACCAGCCTGGTCTACAGAGCTAGTTCCAGGACAGGCTCCAAAGCTACAGAGAAACCCTGTCTCGAAAAACCAAAAAAAAAAAAAAAAGGGAAAAAAAAAAGAACACTTGTTGCTCTTAGAGGGACTAGGATTTATTTCCCAGCACCCACATGGGGGCTCACAACCTCCTGTCCTTCTACTTCTAGATGAACTGATGCCCTCTTCTGGCCTCCAAGGGCACAAGATATATATGTGGTACATAGACATACATGCAGGCAAATCATTCATAAACACAAATTTCTTTGAAAGAAATCACTCCTAAATTATTCTATCCTTCTGATCCATTTCCCTTGTTTCTTATACTAAGGATTAGCATGTTGTACCCATGCCAGTTGCTGCCTCAGTCTTTTTTTTTTCCAGTTTACTTTGACTTACACTTTCCTGGAATCACACCCCATTAGCATAATGATCTTCTTTTCTTCAGGCTACATGCAGCTATGTCTTTATTCTTCTTTTCATTGCTGACTCCCTTGTGTAGATGAACAATGCTTTTTCAGTCTGACAGTTTACTGTGAATGGACATTTGGGTCATTACAGACTTCTTTTCTGGGAAATGATGCCATACTGGAAAACACTGTATAGTACATGTGTTGTTTTGAGTTCGTAGTAACCTATTTTAGTTTCGGAACTCTTACCATCTGTTTTCTTATTGTTTATTGATGAGTCTCGTAGGATTTCTCTGAAATACTGCCTGCTTTCTCTATGGACAAAATTGGAGTCTATATGATATTGGTTCTCTGAATCCCCATCCCCTGCCCTGAAGAGCCTCTGGGGTTGGGATATGTAGTCTGCTTGGTCTCTCTTCAGGGGGATTCTAGAAGCAGGAGTTCTATGGCAGGTTGACAGATAGGCTCAACTTTAGGAGGATTTAGGAGGAAACAGTCTAGTTGATCCTCAGAGGCCAAAAGAGGTGGACTTCACGTGGAAGAAAGGAAGGTTCTGTCTAAGCATTGATGTCTTGAGAAGGGAAGAACTGGGTAATTTCAGTAGTATCAACCTCACAATTGGCACTGTACACCAAACTTTATGAATTAATACCTAACAAACAATAGGCCTGGCCTATTTGTATGAGCATGAGAGTTTGAGAGAAACTGGTAGACTTATCTGTTCTGGTCTGGTCTGATTTGAGAGTCTCTGTGGTTTGACAGAGTCCATCTGCCTTATACCACCCTGTCATTTTATTTTATTGGGTTTTTTTTTCAGACAGGGTTTCTCTGTAACCCTGGCTGTCCTAGAACTTACTCTGCAGAGCAGGCTGGCCTCAAACCCTCAGAGATCTGCCTGCTCTGCCTCTGCCTCCCAAGTGCTGGGATTGAATACATGCACGGCCACCACCCAAAACCTCCCTGTAATATATTTTATTCTGTTACATTACAATAGTTTTTCCTTCCTCCTTATAGTATATGCAAGTTTGCTAAAATTGCTTTTCTTGATTATTTTTAAGTTTGTTACTGTCTTTGTTGGAGGTTTCATCCTTTTGTGTGTCTGCAGTTGTGTTTCTTAGTGGTTTGAAGAACCAGGTTGTAAATGCCATTAAACAGTTGGCTATTCTGTAGTGAAAAATTTTAAGGTTAAAGTAGCACAAATCTACTTGCATATGAAAACTTGCAAGAATCTTACCTGTGGTACAGTAAATGTAGTTGGAGTTAATGGAATCAGAAGCTAGAATAGAGTGGATGGGTGATGGAGAAGAGGTCTATTATAGAGAACTCTGTTTAAGAAGTTTTGGTATACCAGGCAGTGGTGGCACATGCCTTTAATCCCAGCACTTGGGAGGCAGAGACAGGCAGATCTCTATGAATTTGAGGCCAGCCAGGTCTACAGAGCATGTCCCAGGACAGACTCCAAAGCCACAGAGAAACCCTGTTTGGAATTTAAAAAACAAAAGTTTTGGTATTATTCAGACATGGTGGTGTATACTTATAATCCCAGTGCTTAGGAAGCTGAAGTAGAAAGACTGCTACAAGTTCATGGCCAGCCTAAATTCTGGCCTTCATGATGAGTTCCAGACCAGTCTAGGCTACAGATGAAACTATCTCAAAAAATAAAAGGGGTAATTTTGGTTTGATTCTTCAACACTACATACAAGAAAAGAAGTTTATTATAATCTCATCTGGGAAGACTGAGGCAGGAAGATTGTGAGTTCAAGGAGTTTTGTTGTGATGAGATCCAAAGAACTAGGGATAGAGTTGATGGTCATGTAAGGTTTCAGAGAGTTTTTTGAAGTGAATGGATATGAAAGCATGTCTAGATCACTCTGAATGACTCAGGATCAGAGAGGATGGGAAAGAGGAGATTGGAGCTGAAGTAGTAGAGGCATTCTGTGAGAGGAGAGGTAACATCCAGACAAACTAGCTGGAATTGGTTTGAAACAGACTCCCTTCTGTGTTCCTAAAGATGTAAATACAGGACTGAGACATTTGGTGAGAATTATGGTAGTTATTGCTGTGTTTATGGGGCAGTCAGAGCAAAGCATTCCAAACTGTGTAGCTGTGCCAACAGCAATACATTCCTGAGTAGTCTGTCTGCCAGGTCTGAAACCAGTGTGTGACGATGGCTCCAGAAGATCCAACAGGGGAACTTTCCTGGCCTCTTCTAGTTTCTGCTGAGTGCCAAACAGTCCTAGACTTTCCTTGGCTTGTGATCACATCATTCCAGGTCTGCTTTGTCACATGACACTCTTGGCATCTGTGTCTCCTTTTCTGCATAGCTACCATTGGCTTAGGGCTTATTTTGACATCACTCACTCTCCAGGGCTTAAGATATGCACATATCTTTTGCTGGTCACCCCTGTAACTTGTCTATATCAAGGATGAAAAGCTCTAAGCAAGAAGTAGGAAGACCCACACACACAGTACAGGTTGCAAGCACATGGGCAGTAGCAGTCAGCCTACCTCCATGTGTCATGATCACACCACAGTAGTTTATCCTAAAGTAATTTTTGATTAACTTAATGAGATACCTAGTTTGACACAGTAACATGCATATAACTCCTGGCTTGAGGTGATGGTATAGGAATCTCATGTTGTTGCCAGCATTTAGAAGCTATAAAACAGGAATGCTCTCATACTTCTCTGTACCATGGTCTGTGGCTGCACAAGGGAATAGAACATTCAAAAGTAAAAGTACCTGTAAAGTACTTTTGCTTTTTTTAGACTTATTTAAACAACTTTTTTTAGTCTTATTTTATGTTTGTGCTGAGTATTGCCTATACATGTAGGCAATACTATGTATATACACATATATACGTGTGTGTGTGTGTGTGTGTGTGTGTGTGTGTGTGTGTGTGTGTGTACACCACAGTAAAGAAACAGCCTAAGTAGCTGCTCTGTTAGGGTAAGATATAGACATAAGTTTCTGTCCCACCTGGTCCCACAGCCATTCAGTCCCAAAGAAACACATAGAGGCGTATATTAGCTCAGGCTTATTATTAACTAGCTCTTACAACTTAAATTAACCCATAATTCCTGGGTTTAGCCACATGACTTGGACCTTTTTCTTGGTACAGCATTTTCATCTTGCTTCCTCAGTGTCTGGGTGGCAACTGCAGATTGAGCCTTTCCTCTTAGAATTCTCGTAGTCTGTTCATCCTGCCTATACTTCCTGCCTGGCTACTGGCCAATCAGCACTTTATTAACCCAATACAAGTTATAAATCTTTACAGGGTACAAGACCAATGGTTTTTTTATTGTAAGTAAGTGAGGGAGAAGTGCCAGAAGCATTTAGAAGAGTTCCAGAGCAGAAAGAAAGAGAAACAAACTTGAAATGTATAACAAGTACTTGTGAATGGGGACTGAGAAGCTTGAAGGTCAGCATAGGCTTTGATATGCAGCCATGGGTATTGTGCAAGGCCACTTATTTGTTTCCCGGCCACCCAGAATCCCTAAATAGCCACACAGAAACTGTATTAATTAAATCACTGCTTGGCCCATTAGCTCTAGCTTCTTATTGCCTAACTCTTACATATTAATTTAACCCATTTCTGGGGCTGGAGAGATGGCTCAGAGGTTAAGAGCCCCGCCTGATCTTCCAGAGGTCCTGAGTTCAATTCCCAGCAACCACATGGTGGCTTACAACCATCTGTTATGGGGTCTGGTGCCTTCTTGCCTGTAAGCATACACATAGACAGAATATTGTATACATAATAAATAAATATTTTTAAAAAAACCATTTCTATTAATCTGTGTATTGCCACGTGGCTGTGGCTTACTGGTGTCTGTCTCTGGCAGGGCTGATTAGCTTATCTCTCACTCCGCATCTTTTCTCCCAGCATTCAGTTTAGTTTTCCCCACCTAGCTCTGTTCTACTAACCAATGATATTCCCAGTATTACAGAGGGTAATTCCACATCACCTCCCCATTTCCATTTAAATAAAAAGGAAGGTTTTAATTTTAACATATGTAATATGTAATTATTAATATATATATACATATGTAATATGTAATTTTTTTATTTATTTTTTTTATTAAGAAAGAAAAAAAATTT
>NW_004949275.1:50716-52618 GCF_000317375.1 Microtus ochrogaster | reverse complement strand
GGGCTCCCTTACAGGGGACCCTGAGGCCTGCCCGGTAGGCAGGCACTCACTGCTCTGGGTGGGTAGCCTTAGAGAAGGAGCTTAAAACTGTTCTTGAGCACTGGTCCCGTCCAGATGGGATTCCTCAGCAACTCTGTAATATGTAATTTTAACATTTGTAATTTTACATATAATAAGACAGGTATCAAGCAAGACGATATTTATATCTACTTTACCGTTTATCATAATTAACAAAAACTGTATCTACGTTCTATCTGTTCTTCAACTCCATCAAAGAAAAAGAAAGTGCATTGTAAGCAACTTCCAAAAGTCTAGAATTGACAGAAACATCTCGCTGCCTGGACAGTCATCCAAAGTTCTTTTGTAATGTTGGGGCATCCATCTTCAGTCTACTGGCC
Source organism: Microtus ochrogaster (assembly GCF_000317375.1). Taxonomy (NCBI): domain Eukaryota; kingdom Metazoa; phylum Chordata; class Mammalia; order Rodentia; family Cricetidae; genus Microtus; species Microtus ochrogaster. The sequence goes on along the minus strand of NW_004949275.1, from coordinate 52,220 downwards.
CATAGAATCTGACAGACTTTTTCATGAAACAGGAAATTTGAAGAACTGTTCTACCTTGTAATGGCAAAGTCCATCAGTTGTTTTCTTCTGTGTCCTGCAGAATGTCTGGCAAATGTTCATGAAACAGGAACCCCAAAGGATCGTCTCACCTTCTTTAGGCAACTTCAGCAGTCATTTTCTTTGGGTCCTGCATGTTCAGTTTACAGCATAGCATGAAGCAGTCCAGGCAAGAGCAGTTTCTTGTCTAAATGTCTAATAAACTCCATAAGGAGCCTCTTTGATGCCCATCATTCTCTTAAAGTAAATTGGTGCTGCCAGGAGCAGGTGTGTCCCATTGCCATAAAAAATTCTAAGTTATTAAAACATTTTAAATGCCATATTCTGCTGTTTGAAGTGGTTGAAGAATACCTATCTATGTGAGCCTATACCTATATATCTCTGTACATCTAGAAAACCTAACATCACTACAAACTTGACTATTATAGATGATTATCTATTAACCTATACTTCTTAATTATACATTACATTTTTTTTGTTTTTTTTTTTTTTCGAGACAGGGTTTCTCTGTGGCTTTGGAGCCTGTCCTGGTATACATTACATTTTTAAATTAGCTGCACAATTACAGTACCTAATCAAGAGCAGAAATATCTATACCAGTATAACAAAATTGATCTTAAATTTGTATCAATAATCCATAATCCATACCCATGTAAATATCTATAGCATATCCCTCTTTAAATGTAAAGACACATTTACAAACAATATTTGGGAATATGGGCCTAGTTCTCTCCAAACTGCTTTCTGCTTTTTGTTGGGCAAAATAATTTTTTTTATGGTTGTGAGCCTAGCCTTTAACGGCTGAGCCATCTCTCCAGCCCCAAAATAATTTTTTGAGGGGTTTTCAAGGTGACCTTTCAGCGGGTCTTGGTCCATCAAACAACATTAGTCTGGAATTATTCCACAGGTTCTCATCCTCTGTGGAAACAGAAAAGAACCTCTTTTCCAAAGCAACATATCCTTAGACCCAAATTTTGAAGACAAGATACCTTTAAAGTATATATGTCGGTCACTTAGCTCCTTCATAGTCAAAAAAAAATCAAAGAAAACACAATAATATACCTAATCCAGACTCTCTGTTGTATATGCCATCTTTATGTGGCTTATTTGTTTTTATTCTATTACTTTTTAGTATTTTATTTCATTATCTTTATTCCTTTAATCTATGTTTGTCTATACTCTGTCTCTTTAAAGACTTAGTTTTATTTTTTATAAACCATTTACTTCCTTTTATAACTGTTTATACTTTTTTTATTCTCTCTCTCAAGCCTATGTACATTTATCCGACACTGTGACCCATTTAGAGGTCTTTTATGTCTGAATATGTCCTATTGTGTATCTGTAATTCTTTTCTTTTTTTTTTTTTTGGTTTTTTCGAGACAGGGTTTCTCTGTGGCTTTGGAGCCTATCCTGGAACTAGCTCTGTAGACCAGGCTGGTCTCGAACT
>NW_004949275.1:47093-50616 GCF_000317375.1 Microtus ochrogaster | reverse complement strand
CCTGCCTCTGCCTCCCGAGTGCTGGGATTAAAGGCGTGCGCCACCATCGCCCGGCTGTAATTCTTTTCTGTCCAGGAACATTTCTTAAAATGCTAAGCACTTCTAAGGCTGCTTTGCCTTTTGGCTCCACCCAGTCCGACATGGCGAGGCAGAGGTCTATGTAGGGTGAGCCATCATTACATGTGCCCCATTTTCAGGCACACAGCAGGTCTGTTACCATTAAGCAAGTTGTAGCACTCTGCTCACAAACCCCATTTAAAATGTTCCATAACTGGACCTCCAGAAAGAGTCAGAGTTCATGCTGGCAGCACAACCCAGGAAACTGCCATTTCAAAACCATGTGGCTTTTTTTTCTGCTATGGCTGAATCAGTAAGACCTCTCTTAAAAGAGTCACAGAATTAAGCCATGCTTAACTGTTTTTTTTTTTCTAGAATTCCTTCCCAAACTCTCTCAGGTTTTAAGTGGATTTTAGTCGATCACGTTGGCATGCCAATTTGTTGTACGAGGCCACTTGTTTGTTTCCCGGCTGCCCAGATTTCCGAAACGTGGGTATATGCCAATGGATAGCTATATCCCTTCTGCCAGAGGCAAATTGTATTAGTCATTGTTCTCTTGCTGTGAAGAGACACTTTCCAGCAACTCTTATAATCTGTGGCTTGCTTACAGTTTCAGAGTTCTAGTCCGTTATCATGGTGGCAGAGAGTATGGCTGAAGGCAGTTGTGATGCTAAAAAGTAGCTAAGAGCTACATCCTGATCTGTAGGCCAAGAGAGAGACTGGGCCTGGCCTGGCCTGGACTGGCCTGGACTTTTTAAACTTCAAAGCCCACTCCCAGCAACACACTTCTTCCATCAAGACCATACCTCCTAATCCTTCTCAAGTAGCGCTACTCCTTAATGACCAAGCATTCAAATATATGAGCCTATAGGGGCCTTTCTTATTCAAACCATCACAAAAGGAAAATGACTCCTTTTGGGTGATGTGAACCTATTTAACAAGTTCCTAAGGATTTTACATGCTGGATTTTATCTAACTACCAGAAATAGTCCATCTTGAACTCATTTCTAGACATGGACTTCCTGAGACCTAACAATACACAATAACAATATGTATGTGCACCATGTCTGTGCCTGGTGCCTGTGGAAGTCAGAAGGCGGCACAGAATCTCCTAAAACTGGAGTTGATGGGTTCTTGTGATCCACCATGTGAGTGCTGGGAATTGAACCTGGGTCCTCCACAAGAGTTCTTTTAACCAGTGAGCCATCCGTTCAACCCTGTCAAAGACTTTTTAAAGCTGTATTTGTTCTGAAGGTTAGCCACATCTTTTTATTTTTTCTTAAGCATTCTTAGTGGCTAGTGCCACTGCACTGGTCCTTAAACCTTTTTTATTTTTTTTTAGTTTTTCGAGACAGGGTTTCTCTGTAGCTTTGGAGCCTGTCCTGGAACTAGCTCTTGTAGACCAGGCTGGCCTCGAACTCACAGAGATCCGCCTGCCTCTGCCTCCCGAGTGCTGGGATTAAAGGCATGCGCCACCACCGCCCGGCAGTCCTTAAATCTTGTATCTGCAAAAGCAGAGTTCCTCTTATGTTTCAAACTTACTGCCTGTAGTGCCCAACTCTAGTACTTTCATTACCTTGAGCCCTTATAATCCATATTTGCTTCCATCTTTAATCTGGCTGTGCTTCCCACTCATCTCATTCTCAGTTTCACTGCCATGGCCAGTTGTTTGTACTTAGTCAACACACCAGCTCTAATGAAATTCAGTCATCTGCCTTTCTCTGGTCTACTCCATACACACTGAATATGATGCCTCTTTAGTATGTCCCAGGTAAGCCAGGTGGTGTTAGCACACACCTTTAATCCCAGCACTCAGGAGACAGAGGCAGGTGGATAGCTGTAAGTTTCGAGGCCAACCTGGTCTACAGAGCTAGTTCTACGACACCGGGGGCTACACAAAGAAACCCTGTCTCAAAAAAAATGAGAGAGAAATTCCAGGTTAATCTCATGTTGGCCAGCATATTATAGTTCCCCATGTTTGTTTGCTACATTTCCTTTGACTGTGTGTTAGATGGCACTGTGATAAATACCTGAAGAAAACTTAAAGGGGGACGATGTATTTTGGCTTAGTTTCCAAGGTCTTCTTTTATAGTCAACTGGTTACATTGTTTCTGGACCTATGATGAGGAGAGCATCATGGCAAGAAGGGTATTAGAGAAGAGCTACTTACTTCATGGTGGCCAGGAAGCAAGGGAAAGTTCAGAATAGGGGAAAAAGAATATCCCTCCAAGACATGCCCTCAGTGACCAATTTTCTTCTAACTAGATCATACCTAATAACATTTCTACCACCTCTCAGTAATGCCATTAAGTTTTGAAGCCAGCAGAGCCCTCATGGTTCAATCTTCTCACAGTGATTCGATCTACCTGCTGGGGATCAAGATTTCAATATGTGATCTTTTGGCCAGAGAGTGGAGAGGTGAGGTTGGAGGAAAGGAATACTTTCTATCAATTATAACAGGCTGTCATACCTCCTCTCATCTGGTAACTGTTCTGTTAGTTCCCAGAAATCAAGAGAGAAGTCCAAATAAATGCCCACAGACCAGCACTGCTTCCCCTCCCCACCCCCGCAGTCTCCCTTATTCTGTGAGAGACCTAGTCCTGCACTCTCTCTTCTGTTTCAGGACATGTCTCTAGAACTCTCTAGTATCAGAACTCTCCCCTCAATTCCCTAGCAACCTGTTCCTACTTCTTCCGCTTCAGTGGCACTGCTTCTGGCTTACTGCCTTCCAGCTTCACCACTTCTCTTTCCCTCCTTCCCTTTTCCCTTTTCCTTTCCAGTGAGACTCTGTATCTCTCCATGCTTTCCTGACCTCTTTGCTGCCACAGCTAGGCCAGGCTATATAGTAAGGCTTCCCAGTAATGACCTTCATATTGTTCAATATAGGTCCAGTTGTTGCTTATCCTGTTCTAGGACATTTCCGCCTCAGATTTTGTTTCTTTTTAACAGTATATAGCTGACAGTGCTTATTTTTACAGTCAGCCCATTATAGCATATGTTGTACAAGACAGGGTTGTCCACTTGATTCATGATATGACCCAAGATACTAGAACAGTGCTTGGTGTCCATGGTTCCTCCAGAAGCCCTGGGCAAGTATATAAATATTTCTCCTTTCATCTTCTGTTCCCAATGTAACATGAAAGGGCCTTGGGCCCAGATCTCTCTACCCTCACTCCCAAAGTTTCCCCAGATTCATGACTCCCCCCTGTTTGTAAACCATTGAGTTCTACATTTGTGTCTCTAGGATGACCAAGTCACAGAACTTCCCATATCTATGACTTCTCTTCTCTTGCCCTGGTCTCCTTTGTAGTCAGGAAACTCCCTGTTTCAGGCTCTTGGACCCTGTTTTGTCATCTGTTCCTGGTATCACACAGCTAGCTCCCTTTGTGGATTTCTTTTTTTTTTTTTTTTTTTTTTTGGTTTTTCGAGACAGGGTTTCTTTAGAGAAAGAATATTTCTACTATGG
>NW_004949275.1:0-46993 GCF_000317375.1 Microtus ochrogaster | reverse complement strand
GTCACCATACCAGGCTCAAAAAATATTTTTAAACTCTGTAGACCAGGCTGGCCTCGAACTCACAGAGATCCGCCTGCCTCTGCCTCCCGAGTGCTGGGATTAAAGGCGTGTGCCACCATCACCCGGCGTGGATTTCTTCAAGTCTGTTCAAGGATAACTTTTCTACTATGACTCTCTGTGGCCACATCCTTCAAGGTCTTCAAAGTCTTCCTCTGCCCATTCAATGCCAAGCCTAACTAACACTTGTCACCATCTGCCATAAACTGAATATTTTTGTTTGTGCACTCCTCCTCACACTACAGTCTGAACCCCATGAGGGCAGGAAGGTTGGGGTATATCTCCAGTACCTAGAATCAGGAATAACTATTGAATGGATGAATAGTTCTGCATTGGAACCTTGCCCTATGGTTTTTGTCTTACAGTAAGCAGGACAGAATAGAACACAGCCTGCATGCTGTTAGTTCATCAACTCCAGTGTGGCCAACAGGGACACTATTGTTCATGAGTTAATTAAACCTGTAACTGTGAGTCAGAGGTACATAGAAAGGGATGATATATGGATTTGGAGTTACTTTAGAGGAGTTGTAGTCACCCAAAACAGAATAAGTCAATGAGAGTCTAAATAGCACCCACACATTCTTCCTTCTTTTAAAAATAAGTGTATGGTTTAACAGCCCAGTTTCTCAGCTCAACTTTGCAAAACAGGAGACATGAATTTTAAAGGCTGTCAGGTGCCTCTGAAATTTGTGGCTTTATATTTGTGTAACGACATTTGTGTTTTGCTAACAGATGTACTACTTAAAGTACCCATGAGAATGACCTCTGTGGTTTTCTGTTTCACTAGAGGGAATCTTAGGAACTGATGAATGCACAGAGACTGGCACTGCCACCAGCTCCAGCCCCAGGGAATTTACCCCACTCCATCTGGGCCCTGACCTACACCTGTCACTGCCCCTTTCTGGCACATTGTTCTACCCTCATGGTTAATGAGTGCCTCAAACACAGAAGTTCACAGCTGACTTCTCTTCACTTCTTCCCCCATATAGGAGGGCACCCTGTGTGTTGAGGCACCCAACAACTGGTCCATGAAAAGGGAGTGTTCAGTAGAGTCTTCCTGAATGTTTAGGGGAACAGGAAAGGCAGCATTTCTGGCTTATTCCTTAATATCTTACCACTGCATGTAAGCAAGTGTGTCACCCATGTTTGGTGCCCTGGTTCGCTCACAAGGCTTCAGCTGCTTCCTTCACTGCTAGGTGACTACTGTAGTTTGGGACTGTTTTCTTTGCTCTGACTAACCAAACTTTCTGGGTCTCAGCAATTTAAACGTATTTAGTTTTTGTTCTGGTAAGATTGAAAAGGAAGAACTTATCTTTTAAGTTTTGTAGAGTTTTACAATAAGGTATGTGTCTTTGAATAAATGATGCTGGGAGGTTATTGCCTGGGAGACATAATTTATATTCAGTACAGTGCGAATTATGTAGCTTTGGTTTATTTCTCACATTCACTTAGAAGCAATTGAAAGACTGATTTTTTTGATAATACATAGGAAGGAAAACCCTTAACTTTGTCATTTTTTTCTTTTTTTGTTAATGTGTATGTGTCTGTATGAATATATCCCATATGATTGTAGGTGCTCACAGAAATCAGAGAAGCCTTGCTGGGCGGTGGTGGCACACGCCTTTAATCCCAGCACTTGGGAGGCAGAGGCAGGAGGATCTCTGTGAGTTTGAGGCCAGCCTGGTCTACAGAGTGAGTTCCAGGACAGGCACCAAAAACTACAGAGAAATCCTGTCTCGAAAATAAAAAAAAAGAAAAAAAGAAATCAGAGAAACATCAGATTCCCTGGTGCTGGAGTTACTAAGAACTGAACTCATGTAGAACAGCAGGTGCTTTTAAGCACTGAGCCAATGCCACTTTTTTTTAAGTTCTTTTTTCTTTAAATATTTATTTATTTATTTATTATGTATACAATATTTTGTCTGTGTGTATGCCTGCAGGCCAGAAGAGGGCACTAGACCCCATTACAGATGGTTGTGAGCCACCATGTGGTTGCTGGGAATTGAACTCAGGACCTTTGGAAGAACAGGCAATGCTCTTAACCTCTGAGCCATCTCTCCAGCCCCACTTGTTATTTTTTTAAATGGGTTGAGTTATGCAGTGATTATGACATCTTAGTGGAAAAGCAATATTGCAAATATACGTCACATATGGTATATCATGCATGTTTTTTAAATTTGTTTGTTTCTATTCATCTTGATATCGCATTTGTATTGTAAGAATCCCTTGGGGCTGGAGAGATGGCTCAGTGGTCAAAAACTCTTGTGGAGTGCCCAGGCTCAGTTCCCAGCACCCACATGGAACCTAACAACTATCTGCAACCTCAGTTCTAGAAGATTTTGTGTCTTCTTCTGGCTTCCTCAGGCACTGCATGCCCATGGCGCACAGACATACATGCAGGCAAAATACCCCTACACATAAATGTTTAAAAAATTCCCTTGCTGGGCATGGTGGTACATGCCTTTAATTCAGCACTCAAGAAACTGAAGCAAGTGGATATTTGTGAGTTCAAAACCAGCCTAGTCTACATGGTTCTAGGCCAGCTAATGCTATGTACTGAGACCCTGTCTCAAAAGGGAGTGGGGGGGGGATGGAGAGATGTATCTTTTCTATTGCTGTGATAAAATACCAGGACAAAAGCAGCTTATAAAAGAAAGCATGTAATTTGGAATTTAGGGTTTTAGGGGGCTAGAGTCCTCTGCTTCCAATTGTGAAATAAGGTATTAGCCCTCAGATGTTCCTGCCACTGTGTCCTCTTCTACTATCATGGCCTCTAATCTTCTGAAACTGTAAGCCAACTAAACACTTTATTTTATAAGTTGCATTGTTCATGGTGTCACAGCAATATAAAAAAAAAGTAGCTAAGATAGATGACTCAGTCATTAAATCACTTGCTGTTCTTTCAGAGGATCTGAGTTTGATTCCACACACCATACTGAGTGGCTTATAACTTCCTATAACTCCAGCTAGAGGCAGGGGCAGTTGATGCCTCTGCACTTACTTGCACATACCCAACACAAATATACATAATTGCCAAATGTGATGATGTATTCCTTTAATCACGGAACTGGAGACTCAAAAGGTATATATAATTAAAAATCTTTAAAACACCCTCCATTGTTTTCTTAGCCTAAAGACAGAATTAAAAGCTCATATTGTACTTGTCTTTCATGTACCCTAATATTTGGAGGTAGATTTCCTAGGCCACTAGTAACTCTTGTGTGCATGCACAATCTAAAGCCCTTCAGTGTGTATATTCCATCCCCAGCTTACTGCCATAGCTGTAAGATGGCTATCAGTATTATTGCCATTGTACCTTTCTAGACTAGACAAAGGGCAAAAGTACCATACACACATACCACACCCTTGCAGGTAGCAGCTGCTTCCAGATTCTGACTTGTTTTTGTGGTGTTACATGTATGTACATACATATCCAAACATTTTTTATTTTCCTTGCACCTGCTTGGATTAATGTGGGGAAAGTTTATTTTTACAGGAGTTAAAATTGTCTATTTTGCCTGATTTACTAAATTGATAAAGTTATTCACATCTTTTTTTAAGAACCTAAGACATTATAGAAGAAATTACCATTCTGATTAATTAACTCATTAAATCTCTATCATACTTTCAGGAATTGTAATAAAGAAGACATCTTACTCTTAACATTGGGTAACACAGTGTAATAAACTTCATAGCAGTAGAAACCTCAACTATGACAAGTGTATAAGGAAGGGTTCCTTTCTCCCTGTGTCCTTACAAATATTTAGTAGCTCAATAACATCATGGTCAGAGAACTTGGTGTAGTGACACCAACCCTTGCTTTGTGACCTTACATAAAACAGGCATGGGCCTGGCTGCCATCCTCAGCCTCTTGTCAGAGTCAGTCCCTCAGTAAGACTTGGGTCTCATCTTACATACCATTAGGTGGTGATAGAGAGCGCTAAAAGGAAATATAAAGGAAATAAAACTTATTAGGCTTTATGGTAGAATGGGACTTACATGAAGAATGCATTTTGTCAGATTTTACCAATATTTTTATTAGTATGTATTAATTTTATAAAATAATGGGGTTTCTTTATGATATTTTCATATAGGCATATGTTGTGTGCCTGTTCTCCCCCTCCCCCATTACCTTCTCTTTTCTTCCCTACCCTTTGTGTCCTTCCTTGACCCAAATTGTAGTTCCTGGAGGATTTTTGATTTGAGGTTGTTTTGTTTTGTACTCTTCCTCCTCTTCTCAAATACTGCCTGCCCTACCACCACTGGGCCTTCTTCAAAACAAGCTAGGTAAATAAGAACACACAGCTAGATGACATATGCTCTGCTTACAGTCCCCCAAGCTGACTCAAGAGTCTTCTGTCCTTCCCTACAAGACCAATATCCAGGGAGCTGCTAGGTTGTGTGCCACATTGCCCCTTTCTTTATCTCACCTTTCCCTTGACTCCTTCTACCACTGTCCTGCATCAAACCCCCTCTTGAGAATTCCTGTGGTCTTTTAAGGTTTCCTACAATTTCACACTATCTGCGTAGTCAGATCTCTCTCCCCTGCTTTAATCCCAAGTGCTATGTACCTTCCTGGCTTTGAATAACATCAAAACCCATAATGTAACCCTTGCCTTTCTTTCTAGCCTTTTCCCTATTCCCTATCTGGGTTAGATTCCCCCATCTCTGTGAACCCACACCCATCCTCTTTCAATAGCTGCTCGTTGATTATTTCCTATCTTGTGTACCGTAGAGGCAGGAGGGCTATTACTCTCAACATCTTTATACTGATAGCCTCTGTCTCTTTGTCTCAGTCCCTCATTCGGCAGGTGACTGTTGCTCATGTTAACAGCCTTCCTAGTGTCTGACTCTCCATCTTTTTGACCACCTCTATTCCAATGACCTCAGCCACACATCTTCATACTCAAGGACTGAACTTTGTCATGACTAGAAACTGTTCCACCCATAAAGTCTAACTCAGACCCCTTGATGACAAGGATTTCCTGTCTGACCAGCTTATGTCTGTTACTGTTCCATGTCCCTGGGACTTCATTTGTCCTCCCTCCTTTTATGAATCATGCTCATCACCATAAAAATGTGTTTTAGAATTTCCTGTTTAGCCATACACATCCTCTTCAGCCTCTGTCCAGTCTCTGCTTCCCCTTTTAGTCAAACTCTTCCAGAGTTCTCTGCTCACAGACCCTCCCCTCACCTCCTGTAGTCTACTGTATAAAGGGTTATATCTCCCTGTGTTCCATGAAGTGGTCTTACCAGTCTCCAGTGGACCTTCACTGTGTTATAACCAGTGGCAAGTCTTTTTCCTTCTTGGCATTATGTTCAGTCTTTAACAAAACTGTTTCTTTGTTCCTTTTCTGGGACTCCACAGTCTCAAGGTACCAATATGTGTTTGGGGGACTTCTCACCCTACTTTAGGAGTTTGATGGGAGGCCAAGTAACCTCTATAATGAATGAGAATGCCAATTGTCTTGTTTATTACCTAGCTTTTCAATTAAGGCAGCAGCTGATGAACCACATCCCAAGAGTTAGCTCTGGCTCACTGCTTGATTTAGTTTATTTGTGACAAGGTCTTATTGTGTAGCCCAGATTGGCCTCCAACTTTTGGTCCTGCTGCTTCCGTCTCCACAGAGTGCTGGAATTATAGTTTTGTGCCACCATACCCTGCTTCCACTGCTTGGTTTTGCATAGAAAATTCTTCTGGAATTCAGCTCAACCATTCTTCATGCATTGCTTTTGGCTGTAGTCCTGCTACAGCTCTTAAGTTGAGTGGTTGTGACAGACCCTGTGTAGCTATCAAAGTAGAAAACATTTACTATCTGGCCCTTCACAGAAAAAAAAAACTCCTGGGCCTTGTGCATGGATATGGATTAGGCTCTGCCAGTGACCATCACCTGAGGAATGGGCAGGCAGGGATGCAGGACAGATGAGCTCCAGAGCCAAAGTGGCCACAGTGCTGGCCAATATTTTCTCCAGGCAGAGTTGCAGAAGCAATGCCAGATGCCTGGGCCAGATTGGCAGAAGGATTTAGAGTATTCTTGGCCAACTGGACTCAAACCTGTTCATCCAACCTCTAGGAATTCTCTGACCACCAAGTAGCCATTTTGAATCTCAAGTTACTTTTTTAGTTTGAGGGAGTTGTTTGGGTCTAGGAGGCATCCCAAGGTGTCTTTGTCTGTTTTGTTTTGAGGTGTGTGGGGGGTGGGGTTGATTTTTGAGACAAGATCTTATTCTCTACCCTGGCTGACTTTAAACTTACAGTCCCTCTCCTTTAGCCTCCTTAGTGCTGGATTACAGGAGTGTACAACATTGACTGTGAATTTTTTTATTGTTCCCAAATATACATAACAACAGAGTGTGCCTATGCTAGCACTTGAAAGATGAAAGCCTGAGAATCACAAGTTCAAAGCAGCCAGAGCTGACTGACCCTTTCTCAACTACGTAAACCACTTTTTTAAAAGAATGTTAACATTTAATCTACTTCCCTGTGTGGTTTCAAGCTTACCTGGACAGAGGGTACTACTCCCAACATCCTTGACCTCCTCAGTTCTGCTGAAGAATTTAGCCTTAAGCAATGAGTGACAGACTGCTTAGGGAACTTTTTCTTCCCCAGAACTTTGCAGTAGCCTGATTGTACCACTTCAATGATGGGAGCAGCTCTGGTCTTGTTTGTGTATGTGTTTGTTTGTTTGTTTTATCATTTACCTTGCCTGCTCAGTGACCAATTTTAGGGTTCGTATTAGGGTTAGGGAGACTTAATACAGAGATCTGGAGAGATGGCTTAGCAGTTAAGAGAGCTTGCCGGTCTTGCAGAGGACAAGAGTTCAATTTCTAGCACCCACATTGGGCAGCTTACAATCTCCTGTAATCCCAACTTCAGGGAATTCTGTGCCAGTTTCTGGCCTCTGCAGGCACCTGCACACAATGCACAATCAACATAGACATACACATAAATACATTTTTAAATTAACTTCCAGAAGAGTAAAAGGAGAACCCTGCTAAAACACAGTCAAAAGCCCAAGGGAAAGTGAGGAAACAAAAGTTGCTAAAGAAGCAGGCTTCTCAGAGGAAGAAATAAGACACTGAATGAAAACTTCTATATTGCCTGGCGGTGGTGGCGCACGCCTTTAATCCCAGCACTCAGGAGGCAGAGGCAGGCGGATCTCTGTGAGTTCGAGACCAGCCTGGTCTACAAGAGCTAGTTCCAGGACAGGCTCCAAAGCCACAGAGAAACCCTGTCTCGAAAAACCAAAAAAGAAAAAAGAAAACTTCTATAGTAAGCACTGGGTCTGGCTTTTTTTTCTCCCTTATCTCATTATGGAGACAGTAGACACCCTACCTGGATCCCTTGACTTTTACCAGATTTGTGACCATTGTATCCCTGTTTTAGAGCTTTCCTGGGTACTTGATGAGTTTTCCCTAGCTCCTGATATCTGTATTTTATTTTATCAAAGCTGCTGTTTTGGAACACCATGCATACCAGGAAAAAGCAACAGCAGATACTTATGCAGGTAGAGTCTTGGCCCAAGTGTGGCATGGAGAAGACATGTAGATGTTTGAGGGACATTAGATTAACAAGTGAGTGAAATGGAGCAACACATACCATTCATGGCAATCTTACTCTAATAGCATGTACCACCATGCCTAGCTGTGGTGTGACTTCTACTTAAACCATGCCATTGGCTACTAAGCATTCTAGAAGGATTTTTGCCATAAAACATATATGTGAGTGTTCATAGAAACACTATTCATAATAGCCAAAGGATGAAAAGAACCTATATGTCCATCAGTAGATAGTCATGGAACTTTTTTAATGGTGTGTGTATGTATTTGGTGCATGAGTGTCTGTTCATGTAGGTATGCATATCTGTGTGCCCCAAGTGCATGTGTGGAGGCTAAAAGAGAATATCAGGTGTCCTGGCTCTACCTACTGCCATTTGCCATCCCTGGGGTTACTCTAAAAATGTGCAGACATGCCCAGCATTTTACATGGATGCCAGAGTTTTGAACTCAGCTTCTCATGTTTGTCTTGTGGAGCAAGTGCTTTTACTCACCAAGCTATCTTGTCAGCCCCACAAAGTGGTATCTCTATAAGAAATTATTATGTCATGAAAAGGAATAAAATTCTGATCCATGCTACTTTGAAGAAATCATGCTATATGAAAGAAAAGAGCCATAAAAGGCCACAAAGTTTATGATGCCACTGATAGTTAAATGTATATAATAGGCTGATTCAGAGACAGAAAGAGATTAGGAGTTGTCAGGGACTGAAAATAATTTGAATAATTAGCAACTGCTTATGAGTACAGGGTTTCCTTTGAGAGTTATCAAAATGTTCAGGAACTGGATAATAGTAATGATTGCTAAATGTCACTAATGGTAAGCTTTATGTCTGTTTATCTTACCACAGATTTTATGATGATGAACTATCCTAAGGATATTTAGCTAATAATCTTCAACCTAATCAAAACCCCTAGTTATTAAAGTTCTTGAACTAAATTCCTTTCTGAAGGGCCTGCAGTGGTGGTACATACCCTTTTTATCAGCACTTGGGAAACAGAACCAGGGGGATTATAAATTTGAAGTTAGCCTGAACTACATAGCAAGAATTCCTTTTTATTTTAATTGGCTGGGTGGTGGTGGTGCATGCTTTTAATCCCAACACTCAGGAGGCAGAGGCAGGTGCATCTCTGAGTTAGAAGCCAATAAAAGTATGGTTCAGTCTGAGCCTAGTGGCATAGGTCAGTGATCTCAGCTACTCTGGAGGCTGGAGCAGAAGAATTGCACATCAAGGCCTGCCTGGGCTACAGATTGTATTCAAAACCTTCATTCAAAATTTTTTGCGGGACTGGAGAGATGGCTCAGAGGTTAAGAGCACTGACTGCTCTTTCAGAGGTCCCGAGTTCAATTCCCAGCAACCATATGGTAACTCACAACCATATGTAATGGGATCTGATGCCCTCTGCTGGCCTACAAGTTTTGTGTTTGGCTTCTTTCACAGGATGTTTTCTTAAGGCATGTCATCCATGTGATTGATACTGTGTAGGAATTCCCTTCCATTTGTAGGTTGAGTAACTTTCCATTGTTTTAAAAGGTTATTCTCCATTCATCCATCAGTAGACACTTGGATTGCTTCCACCTTTTGATTCTTAGGGGTTGGGCAGCTACAAACATTAGCATATAAGTATGTTGTGGGCCTATTCTCAATTTTTGGGGATCTGTACTTCAAAATGGAATTGCTAGGTCATAAGAACTCCATATTTAATATTTTGAGGCATTGTCAAGACTTTCACTGCAGAAATTTTGTGTTCTTTGTTTTTGTTTGTGACAGGCTGATCTCAAACTTACAGTGTAGCCAAGGATTGCCTTGAACTTCTGGTCCTTCTGCCTCTGCCCCCCCAAGTGCTGGGATTACTTACAAATTCATGCCACCACTCACTGCTAAGATCTGGGTTTTCTTGTTGTTTGTTTGTTTGTTTGTTTGTTTGTTTGTTTGTTTTGGGGTTTCTTTCGGGACAGGGTTTCTCTGTAGCTTTGGTGCCTGTCCTGGAACTCGCTTTGTAGACCAGGCTGGTCTCGAACTCCCTAGTGCTGGGATTAAAGGCGTGCGCCACCACCGCCCACCTTTGTTGTTTTTTTAACTGGTATGGTGGATTTGGGTTCAGATTTTCATTTTATACACTTCTAAAAATGAGATGTACTATAAAAATTGGTTGCCTTTATTTGGGGAGGGGCCTGCTTTTATTTCACAAGAACTGTTTTTTTCTTTTAGTGGTTTTCTTTTTCAGGTTCAAGTCCGTCCTTTATATAATGTCTATGTATACCAAATCATCACATCACATTTATCCAACTTAAATATAATAGTCTTTATATTTGAATATATAAGTCTTTAATAGTCATTTAAATGTTTAAATAAAGACAGCTCCATTAGACTCATACCATACATCATATACATAAGGATTTCTATCCACTCAACTCAGTTTCATCTGACTAAATTTTACTAATATGGAAAGGTTTAAATCTTTCATTATATTTCTTTTGGCTTTTCAAGACATAGGTTGTTTCTTGGATCTTCTCTATAGAAGAGACTTTAAAATACATAGTGAATTTAGAGCAAGGCAGCTGAAGCTTAAACTGTACCATTGTAGCCTTCAAGCAGAAACTCTTCCCCTCCTCCTTAGAGACCAATAAGACACTCTTCCATTGCCAATTTGATTTCATGGATATTTAAACAGCTGAAGCTGTCATTTCAAATTGCTGCTGCCTTTATATTACTTCATACAGAGAAACCTCCCTGAATCAGAGATTCTACAGCAGATACTGAAATTGAAAAGGACTGAGTGCAACAATTAAATTACACTGTAGGGCGAAAGCAACTGGTGTAAGGAAAGAATCTTGTTCTCTGACCCCAGGCTGTTTTGTGGAGAAGTGGCCTCTACCCTGCGCCCTAAGTCCTCATGGACCTTGTATGCTCTTTTAATTCTGTGTCACTCCATGAGATAATTAGAAATGAAAGATGCTAAGAAACACTCTCTCCTGAAATTGGCCTACTGCACACATGAGTGAAATTAGAAAAACCTAGAACGTTGCTACGTTGCTGAAAATTTCTTAGAGCTCATACAAGAGAGGGCATGAATTATGCTGGGTTCAGTTGAAAATCTTTCGGATGCTGAATTTACCTGACTTTTTAGTGCTCTTCTTAGTTCGGGCTTCTTCTATTGCTGTGATAATACACTGCGACCAAAAGCAACCCAGGGAGGAAAGAATTTATTTTGCCTTACAATTTAAAAGTTCATTATTGAAGGAAGCCAAGGCAGGAACTCAGAGCAAAGACCTGAAGGCAGGAACTGATGCAGAGGCCATGGAGGGGTGTTACTTACTGGCTTACTCCTCTTGTGGCTTACTCAGCCTGCTTTCCTATACCACCCATGACCACCAGCCCAGTGTTTGCCACACCCACAATGAGCTGGGCCCTCCCAGATCAATCACTAATTAAGAAAATGTTCTACAGACATGCCTACAGGATGCATTTTCTCAATTGAGAGTCCCTCTTCCGAAATGACTCTAGCTTGTATCAAGTTGACATTAAACTGACCAGCACATCTACCTTGTTTTCTTTGAGGCAGGGTCTCTCTGCATAATCCAAGTTAACCTTAAATTTACAGTCCTCCTGTCTCAGCCTCCTGACTACTGAAATTAATTGTTCACCACCACATTCATCTCCCTTCTTTCTTGTAGTACTAGAGATTGAACCCAGAGCAGACAGAAGAATATTAGACCAGCATCCTACTAAGCTACTGAAACATGCCTCCAACCCTTATCCCATGGTGCTGGTGGTGGTGTATTTGAAACAGGGTTTCTCTAGGTAACAGAAACAGGGTTTCTCTAGGTAACAGCCCTGGCTGTCCTGGAACTCTGTTGACAAGACTGACAAGTGCTGGAATTAAAGGTGTGTATACTACCCACTCCCAGCTTCCTCTCCTATTTTTAAATTTAAAAGCCTTAGGGATTGGGAGTAGTCTTTCCTCTGTTATCATTGTTTGACTGGCTTAGACTGCCCTGTTAATTTACTAAGTACAGAACACAGCCTCCTGGTTCTGCCTTGAGGGTCTCTAAAATGGGGTTACTATAGATAACTGTCACTATAAAAATGCAGGTAATTCTCACTTCCCAACTTCTCTGGATATAATGATTTGGCCTCCTAGTACAACAAGATTTCTCTAACTTTTAATTTTCCGTTGCTGCATCCAGGGAAGGCAACCTAGCTGTGGAATCACTGAATGTTGTTTTATTACCCAAGAACATTGCCTTGGGCTATAATAGAGATTTAATATGTAATATCTGTCAGAGCCTCTCTATTCCAATGTGATATGTACATTGGCGGAGGGGGGCAGTAATTTTTTTTTCCAGTACTGGGACTTAAACCAGTAACATCACATAAAAGATAAGTGCTTTACCACTGAGCTGCATCTCCAGCTCAAAAATATGAGGTTTTAAAGGAAAAACTAGGATAGAACCAGTGCAAATATATATGACTTAGTAACCAGAGCTCACTAATGAAACCATGCTATATATAGGGACTAGAAGATAGCTTGGTCTGTAAAGTTATTGCCTTATAACTATGAGAAACTGAGTTTGATTCTCAAGAAGCTGTATACAAAACTGGATGTGATCGCACACATTTGAAATCCCAGCACTGGGGAGATGAAGACAAGATGATCCCTGACAAGTACAAGGCCAGTAACAGATCCTGCTTCAAATGAGATGAGTGACATTCTTGATGATGACACTCAAGATTATCTTCTAGCCTCCACATTCATTTGCACCCACATACACCAGCACATATAAGCATTAAAAAAAAAAGCTCTAGCCAGGCCTTTAGCCCCAGCACTTCAGGAGGCAGAGGTAGGTGGATCTCTGTGAGTTCAGTGCCAGCCTGGTCTACTGAGTGGGTTCCAGGACACCTAGGACTAAACAGAGAAATCTTGTCTCAAAAAACAAATAAATAATTATAAATAAGCAAGCAAATTCACTCTAGTTACAAAGCTGAATGTGGCATGCACCTATAATCCCAGCAATTAGGTGATCAAGAGTTCCAGGCCAGCTTGGACTTCATGAGACCGTCTGGAGGGAGGAGGTTTGGTTACTATAGTAAGTACTGTAGCACACTGCAGTCATCCCTTCTCACCATAACCAGTCTGCTTGCTTTCTTGGGCTGCTTCAGAAGGTCCTGGAAGTTATTAACTCCTGGGCAAGCAAGTTTCTGGGAGCCTAGATTTGCCTACCTTTGACATTGCTTTTTTTTTTTAAACATGAAGACTATAGCTTTACATCAATTCATTCCCATGTGGCAGCTTCACCATATATAGTGTGGTGTTGTTGCTGTTTGAGCTACTAAAAGAAAGTGCTTCAACAATGTTTCTAGGTGTTTCTTTTGTTTTGCTTTAAAAAGAAAAAACAAGCTTTGTGCACCTTTAATACTAGAACTTGGGAGGCAGAGGTAGGTGGAGCTGTGTGAGTTGAAGGCCAGCATGGTCTACAGTATTGAGTTCCAGAACAGCCAGAGCTACATAGTAAGACCCTGTCTCTGAAAAATAAAAAACGGCGTATGGATATGTGGTGCTTGCTAGCCTAGCTCACCATGTATGTAATATGCAGCCTGATCTAGAACTTGCAGTGATCTTCCTGCCTCTGCTTTCTAATTTCAGTTGTTTCTCTGTCTTTGTGTAATACAAAGGCATTCTCTTTGTAAAGAAGCTTGCTTCAAAATACTACTCTTGGAGCTGGGGAAATGGCTCAGTGGTAGAGTACTGCCTAGCATAACCATTAAAAAATGCCATCAGGCTGAGTCTGGTGGTATACACTTTAATCCCAGCACTTGGGAGGCAGAGCCAAGGGGATCTCTAGTCAGCCTGGTCTATATAGTGACTTCCAGGAACCCCAGAGCTACATAATAGAGAGACTCTGCCCCCCCCCCAAAAAAAATTTTTTTAATTGCCATAAACCAGTAGAGTTTCTGATGATATTGATATCATTTCCCCTTTTGAAATATATTATCACATTGACACTATACATATCCCTTCAACCCCTGAATCATTTCCCCTTTGAGGGTTGGAAGTTGTTATGATGTTCAGTTATAAATACTTAAGCCTGGCTTTCCTAAGAGCAGACAAGCATAGTTACAACACTTCGGAAGTTTAGCAATGAGCTAACGTAGAGCCTTATTCACATTTCCCTGAATGTCCCGTTAATGCCTTTTTTAAGTGCCTTTAAAACTAGAATCCAATCCACGGTTTAGTTTTGCATTCAGATGCTCTGTCTTCTCAGTCTTCTTATTCTTTAGTCTGTATTCCTTCCTTCTTTGTAGGTATGTTTAAGACAGTCTGTGATGTCTTTGCTAAGATACTTGTTCGGTTCAACATTTTTAGGTGTTTCAACAGGAGGGTTGTGTCCCACATTTACTGGAAACTCAGCAGTCCTACTGTTGTAATCATCTTTTATAATTACTGCCTTGTGACTCTCGGACCTTCAAGGATCTCTCCAACGTCATCTCCTGCCAATTCCAACCCACTGATGTACAACACACTACTGCTAGCTCTTAAGCTCCCCATTTGTTCATTTACTCAAAGCCTACCTACTTTCAGCACTAACCTAGCTGGTTAGTTTACTAACTAATTACCAACTAATTACTAACTAATCTGGTTAGAGAGATATAGACATCAAAAGAAGCAGATGTAGCATTCTGTCAGCCTCCTGACTATTAACATGGCATGTGTTTCTCAAGTGTCAAGCACTGAGACAAGAATTGTTGTGTACAATGGTATATTTTATGTTCATGGAGGGTAGAGGTGGTATGCTCTACTTCCAGGACACAGAGGAAGAGAGGGACAGAAGTAGGGAAGGCCCCTGAGAAGTGTCAGTTTAACCTACAGGATGAAAGATCTCCAAATGAAGAGGCAAGAAAGAGCAAGCCCAGAGCTGCTGTTAATACAGGGGGAGGTATCATGGGTTACTTTTCCTTCTGGGAAAAGGCATCACAGTGGTTGATAAAATCTTACTGGGGCTTCCCGCATTTGTAGCTAGTAGCTGCAAAAAAAAATGCTGTTAAGTACATGTTCCTCACCCAGACTTCCTTCTCAGTCACTGGAACTGCTGCCTGCCCAGACTTTGACACAAATCTTAACTTAGTTCTGCCCTGTTACCATTGAGCTTTGTTGATTCTCCCCTAAACAGATCCCAAATCCTTTACTGCCTACATCCTTGCCCATGCCTAGGCTATTGCTAAAACTTTTTTTTTTTACTTACCCATGCTCTGTTTTTGTACTCGCATCCCCAGCTTTACTGGCACCACAGGATGCCCCAGAACCAGAGTCACCCATTTCACCTTTGAGTTTGTCTAATGTCTATACTACCCCTGGAACATTATTGTTGGCTTTGGAATATATCCCACTACAGGAACACTATGGTCAGAAGTTGGAGTCTTTTTTTTTTTAATACATTATGTTTGGTAATATACTTAGGCTTCTTTGTTCCTGTTTAGATGCATTATAATAGCATATTTGTGTTATTTTTGTTTTATTTTTAGTAATGTTTAACATTTACAGTTATATTCCAAGAAGTGTTCAGCAGGGGCTCTTATCTTGTTCTTACCTATCCTAGACTAGCCTACAATTCTGCACACCAAATCCATAAGGTAAAGATACTTGCAATTTGTTTTTATACTTCAAAAAAGATCAGAAACTCATCCTTCCCTTGCTACATAGCCTTGCATTATATAAGCATCCCATAGTTTATTCACCAAGTCTCCTTGGTGACACGGATTGGAAAGGCCTGCAGTCTTAGCTAGTGAAAATAAAGTTTTAGTGAAAAATGTCATACCTGTCTTGTTAGGTATTTCCAGAGGTATTCTCCCTGGGTAGATTTTTAGAAGGTGTTCCTTTGCTCATGTGACTTACGTTTGACCATGTGGTGGTTAACATATTTCAGAATACAAGTGATAGTTCCGAAGAAACCAACTTGTCCTCTTAGTATAGTGATTTTCTCAAACTCAAGTACTGTTCAGAATCAGGGAAGCAGCCCTGGTATTCAAAAGCCCTTTGCAAGTGATAAGTACCTTCTCTATACCTCTTTGGCCTTTTTCTTGCCAGCTGTGCTAGTAAATACCCCTCCTTTCCTCTGTCACTGAGAGCTTCCTTATAAGCCAGGCCTGAAAGTTGAATTGTGAGCAGACCACAATGCTTCCAGATGCACCTCACAGCCTCATGGGCTTACTTTCCAGTTCTTCTACTCTTAGACCCATAGGCAGATGCTACTTCTTTACAAATCTTCCTTAGTCTAGCCTGTATCTTAGAGGTACAAGCAGTGCAATGTGACCAAATTCTGTAGTCATGGGGGTACTCACTGTGTACAGGAGGGGACCCCACGAAGAAAAAACAAAACCTGTAGAAGGAGCTACCTCTGTCCACAAGTAAGAATGGGCAGGTGTCCTGTCCTGGAATATGGCAATTGTTCTATAATTATACCTTTCTCTATTCCTCTGAGAATAAGGTGATTGTTTGTTTGCTTGTTTTTGGTAAGGAATATATTGTGGTAAAGACCCATATGACCCAGGATCCCTTTTTTTATACTGGAACCCTAGGCAGCAGTTGTTGTTTGCCTGAATTAGCAATAGTTATACAGTGCTTTGGGACCTTTTTGTCCATAATTTTCACAAAAAGGATACCTCTCAGATTAGATTAACTACCGTTGAGATGAGGAAACCACAGCCTACACTACTGAAATCACTTACTGGGGTCCTTATTTTGAGAATGGCAAAGTCATAAAGCTGGAGCAATGGCTCAGAAGTTAACACTGCTGCTCTTCCCAAGGACCTGGATTCAATTCCCAGCACCCACATACTGGATCACAACCATTTGTAACTTTAGTCTCAAGGAACCCAATTCCCTCTTCTGGCCTCCACAGGCATTAGGCTCTCATGTGGTACACAGTCATACATGCAGACAAAATAGATAAAAGAAATAAAAGAAAATGACAAAGTCAGAATTGGAGCTCAGGTTGACCAATTCCAATTTCATATGTTCTTTTTCTGACTGCTGTATAACACTTTTCAGGGGGTTTGAAATCCTAAAACAGGTCATGGTAGGCAGTTCCTTTTCCAGCAGTGGAGAGCCTTTTGTCATGTGACAAGCCCAGGGGGCCCACAGGTGTAACTTATAAACTGATGTCCTCTAGTAATATGTTGAGAAGCCAACCCTACGGTGCTTAAACTCAAGAGAAAAATATATGCCCCTTTCACAGCACTAGAACTAGGGTTTGGAATAGTATGATAAAAGTCAAGTGCATTTGACCACCATCACCAGAAACCCAAAACCTCTAAAAAAAATCTTTGGGCCTCAGGTTGACCCAAGGATACATTATCCTAGGGGAGTTACCAAGAGCTGAGTATCCAGTAGCCGGGGATCTCATGTATGGTGCCCAAACTTGCCTGTACTCACTACTCTGCATGCAACTGTGTTCTCTGTGATACTTACATATTTGTTTAATACTTCAGGGAGGAAAAGTCAGAAGACCAGGATCTCCAGGGCCTCAAAGACAAGCCCCTGAAATTTAAGAAGGTGAAGAAAGACAAAAAAGAAGACAAAGAAGGCAAACATGAGCCGCTACAGCCTTCAGCCCACCATTCTGCCGAGCCAGCAGAGGCAGGCAAAGCAGAGACATCAGAAAGCTCAGGCTCTGCCCCAGCAGTGCCAGAAGCCTCTGCTTCCCCCAAACAGCGGCGTTCCATCATTCGTGACCGAGGACCTATGTATGATGACCCCACCTTGCCTGAAGGTTGGACACGAAAGCTTAAGCAGAGGAAGTCTGGCCGTTCTGCTGGAAAGTATGATGTATATTTGATCAAGTAAGTAAGAGCAAGTCCTGTGTCTCTTCATCAGGAAAAGCCGGATGGGTGGGAGGGCTAGATATAAGGATCCATTGAAACTACAGCTCTGTAGCTACTTGTAGGACACTTAAAAACTAACATCAATACCAGATACATTCAGAAAGCACTACAGAAGTCCCTGCCCTGTTTCCCTGCTTCAGAGTAGTTCGTCCTTTACCTATGCCACATGTCAAGTTTTTTCTGTTTGCCTCTAAATCAGTGTTGGGAAAGGTTTGCTGTTTAGCAGGCCCTCTAGAAAGGGACACAAACTGACTCTGTGCCTTTCCAACTGCTCCTTTTGCATTTGTCCAGTTTTAGACTAACCTCATAGTGTTTTCTGTTAAAGTAAAGTAACTTCCAGAGCCAGAGGTTTAAAGGAGCAACTAAGAAGTGTATCAGTTCTACCCCTTAAATAAATGATTCCAGAAAGGCTATAAATTTCCCCAGTATTTGGGGGTAGCTTTATTTAATCTTCAACTCTAAGAAAGTGAGGAAAGCTTTATTGCACTGAAATGGGTTTCCAAAGAGGCTAGACTCCATACCTCGGTTCAGATGCAGGAATGTTTTGATGGTAGATTAGGTATGGGTACCAACCAACAGAATCAGTCCAGCCCAATATTCCCCTAGTACCAGGCCTGATTCCTTTGGTTTCTGGATTGTGGAGAAGCCAGGGCATACAGAGGAATGGACTTAAGAGGTAGACAGGTCCTCTGAGGCTTTTAGGTCCAGCTGTTCTGGCTCTTGAACAAGCTATATAGGTACCCACTACTCCTGATAACATGATTTCTACCCATGCAGCAGTGCATTGCATCTGACCTAAGTGTGCCCTCCAGTTTTAGGTCATCTCAGTTCTTCAGTTTGACTCTTGTTCACTTACAATGTCTTATAAGAAAGCTTGTCAATACCATCTTCTCTACCTCAGTCTCTTAAGTTGTCATAAAAAAAATGCTATTGTTTGTGTCTCTCCATTTGTCTCCACAGTCCCCAGGGAAAAGCTTTTCGCTCTAAAGTGGAATTGATTGCGTACTTTGAGAAGGTAGGCGACACCTCCTTGGACCCTAATGATTTTGACTTTACGGTTACTGGGAGAGGGAGCCCCTCCCGGAGAGAGCAGAAACCACCTAAGAAGCCCAAATCTCCCAAAGCTCCAGGAACTGGCAGGGGTCGGGGACGCCCCAAAGGGAGCGGCACTGGGAGACCCAAGGCAGCAGCATCAGAAGGTGTTCAGATGAAAAGGGTCCTGGAGAAGAGCCCTGGGAAACTTCTTGTCAAGATGCCTTTCCAAGCATCGCCTGGAGGAAAGGGTGAGGGAGGCGGGGCTACCACTTCTGCCCAGGTCATGGTGATCAAACGCCCTGGCCGAAAGCGAAAAGCTGAAGCTGACCCTCAAGCCATTCCTAAGAAACGTGGCAGAAAGCCTGGGAGTGTGGTGGCAGCCGCTGTTGCAGAGGCCAAAAAGAAAACCGTGAAGGAGTCTTCCATACGGTCTGTGCATGAGACCGTGCTCCCGATCAAGAAGCGCAAGACCCGGGAGACAGTCAGCATTGAAGTCAAGGAAGTGGTGAAGCCCCTATTGGTGTCCACCCTTGGTGAGAAGAGTGGGAAGGGACTGAAGACCTGCAAGAGCCCTGGGCGAAAAAGCAAGGAGAGCAGCCCCAAGGGGCGCAGCAGCAGCAGCAGTGCCTCCTCACCCCCTAAGAAGGAGCACCATCATCACCACCACCATTCAGAGTCCCCAAAGGCGCCCATGCCACTGCTCCCACCCCCACCCCCACCCCCACCTGAGCCTGAGAGCTCTGAGGACCCCATGAGCCCCCATGAGCCCCAGGACTTGAGTAGCAGCATCTGCAAAGAGGAGAAGATGCCCCGAGGAGGCTCGCTGGAGAGCGATGGCTGCCCCAAGGAGCCAGCCAAGACTCAGCCCATGGTCGGGTCGACCACCGCCACAGTTGCAGAAAAGTACAAACACCGAGGGGAGGGAGAGCGCAAAGACATTGTTTCATCCTCCATGCCAAGGCCAAACAGAGAGGAACCTGTGGACAGCCGGACGCCCGTGACCGAGAGAGTTAGCTGACTTTACACAGAGTGGATTGCAAAGCAAACCAACAAGAATAAAGGCAGCTGTTGTCTCTTCTCCTTATGGGTAGGGCTCTGACAAAGCTTCCCGATTAACTGAAATAAAAAATATTTTTTTTTCTTTCAGTAAACTTAGAGTTTCGTGGCTTCAGGGTGGGAGTAGTTGGAGCATTGAGATGTTTTTCTTACCAACAAGCACAGTCAGGTTGAAGACCTAACCAGGGCCAGAAGTAGCTTTGCACTTTTCTAAACTAGGCTCCTTCAACAAGGCTTGCTGCAGATACTACTGACCAGACAAGCTGTTGACCAGGCACCTCCAACACCCTCCCCCCAGTGTGCTCATTAGAGACAGCAGTTGAGAGGACACTCCCATTTTTGGTGCCATTGATGCCCTGTCCATAGCTTCCCTGACTCTTCCACTATCCCAGCTCCCAATCTGAGGGACTGGGAGGTATGAGGCAGGAAAAACCATTGGATTCTTTAGAGAAGACTGGAGGTGGCCAGTGATTGTGGCCCAATGATTAGAACTGTGGTGGCACAAGTCTGGCCCCACGCCCACCCCAATCCAAAACTGACAAGGTTATTTTGAAAAATAGGAAAGTGGCACCTGTCTGATACAGCTCTGGCATGGCTAGGAGCGAGTTCTGAACTGCTAGATTGTAGACTGCCTGAGCCACAGAAGAGGATGACACAGGGTGAAATGTCATCACCTGTTCATAAGGCATGCTCTCCTAGAGAATGTTAAAGAGGTGCCATGGAGGCCGGCAGGAGAGGGCACAGGCAGGCTGGGTGGGGGTCAAGCCAGGCCTAGTGCCACAGAACAAGAGCAGCCTATGACTAATAGTTAAGGACTTAGTGGATGGAACAAGGGGTATGGGGGAAGAAAGAAAAATATTCTTCCAATTACTTTACAGTTTTCCTTTAGGGACAGCTTAGAATTATTTGCACTATTGAGTCTTCATGTTCCCACTTCAAAACAAACAGATGCTCTGAAAGCAAACTGGCTTGAAATGGTGACACTTTGTCCCACAAGCCACCAGACTTGGCAGTGTTCAGAACTACCTGGATGGATCTGTATATACCTGCGCTTGTTTTAAAGTGGGCTCAGCGCATAGGGTTCCCACGAAGCTCCGAAACTCTAAGTGTTTGCTGCAATTTTATAAGGACTTCCTGATTGCTTTCTCTTTTGTCCTTCCATTTCTGCTTTCCTTCCATTTCATGCTTTCGTTTCTTACCCATCCTCCTTCCCCTACCTCCTAATTGTCTCTTCTGTTCCAGGCAACTTTAGTGCCCAACCACATGCTTACCTGACAGCAGTCAACCACAGCCCTAGGATTCTCCCTGCCCTTTGACTTCCCATTGCCAGTGCCAGCTATCATGTTTAACCCTGAGCAAGTGCTGGGCTCTGCTGAGTCCTTCCTAACCTGAAGAACAAGAGGTCAGTAAGCTCTTGCTCCCCTAGGTAGCTTCTTCCTTGCTAAGAAAAACGTCAAAAGGCTTTTCAGACCCTAAACAATGAGCCTTTTTACCTTCTGCTCTAGAAAAGTGGGCTAGAGAAACTGGGCCACATGTGGTAGCTGAAAGAGATATAGAGGCCCCCTGTGTTCTGCCAGAATCACTGAGTGGCCCAACAGGGGCACCATGCCCACTGTCCTTGAAGTCTAACGTCAAGCATAATGTGGTAAGGCACCTGTCAGGACTTGAGCTGGGAGTGACACCAGGGCTCCTTGCTCTTCTTCTGACATAAACACCTGCCAAGTCTTTTTCTAGTAGAATTCTTTTCCTTTTGCTCACTGGGGACTGGGTGGAGCCAGCACACCCCATATTTCAATCTCTGCTCTGTAAGTGTAATGGTGGATTTTATAGGCTTGGCTTTGCTGTGGGATTTTAATTGATCAGTTTTTATTTGGGATCCCAAAGTTTTAACCTCTGTTCAGGAAGTCCTTATCTAGCTGCATATCTTCATCATATTGGTATATCCTTTTCTGTGTTTACAGAGATATCTCGTATCTAAATCTGTCCAACTGAGAAGTACCTTATCAAAGTAGCAAATGAGACAGCAGTCTTATGCTTCCAGAAACACCCACAGGCACATCCCATGTGAACTGCTGCCATGAACTGTCAAGTGTGTGTTGTCTTGTGTATTTTCGTTACCGTTCCCCAGCTTCTTTACTGCGGTGTAATCATGGAAGAGTGAAACATCATAGAAATCATCTAGCACTTCCTTGCCAGTCTTTAGTGATCAGGAACCATAGTTGACAGTTCTAATTGATAGCTTAAGATAAAACCATGTTTGTCTCTTCTAGAATGGTTAGAACTAAGTGAGAGATTTTGCCCCATTCTGATTGCAGTCATAGTTGGGCTTTCTTGCATATTTGTATCCCTTTCCTTGTGCTACAAATGCAAACCTTGCAACCAACTTCCCGTCAGGCAATCATTTTGCCTGCTCTGCTGTTGATCCTCAGCATTGGTTCTGATTCCTCCCCAGGAATGGAAGAGAGGGGTCAGAAGAGGGACTCTCAAGGGTCCAGGCTTCCTCCAAGGACAAAAGGCCCCTGCGGGCCCCCACTGCACCCCACCCCTGCAGTGGCCTCACACTCCCCAAGGACACCTTTCCATACCCTCACAGCATCTAGGCAGGTTGACATCAAATTGTTTATTGTGGTTTGCTTGGGGTTTTGATATTATACTTACTTAGTCCAATGAAATGTGACTCTTAGGTTGGGGATCCCTCATCCTTGGAAGACAAAGTAGGCTGATTAGACATTCACAGTTGGGATTGCAGCACTTTGGGTGCCATTTTCTTTAATTTGATCCCCATCTTCAGCCTCCTTACTCCCCAGCTTTCCCTTAGAGCTGGTTTCAAAACTGCAGGTGGTGGTGCCTGCAGCTCCTTAGGGTTTTTTGTTTGTTTGTTTTTGTTGTTGGGGTTTTTGTTTTTTGGAGGGGTTTTTTTGGAATTTTTTTTTTTTTTGGCTTTCTGCTTTTTTTTCCCATTCCCTCATCCCCAAATAAGGGCATCATGAGTCAGTCTACTTTAAGTGGGCAATTTTTTTTTGGGGGGGGGGTGCCCTGTCAGCTAAGGACTCTATATAGGCACTCATGCTGCTTTTGCCTTGCAGTCAGGTTAACAGGAGGTAGAAAGGGAAAGCCATAGGATTCTCACCAGCTGTGTCTGGCTCAGACCTGGAGTATGGCCTTGCTTTTGATGTATTTGAATATTATAAAGATTGGGTGGCATTTTCACTGGATATGTAAAGAATACAGGAACTGACCGACAGCTTTCAGGTACCTGGGGCTAGATCTTGAAAGTCATATCCAATCTTCCCTACCATGTTCTTGTTGTTAGTTACTACTACCTCTCCCAAATAGATTGTTGTATATCCTCCAACTTTGTTCGTCCTGGCCCATTCCTGCCCATTCTTGAGTAGAACTGATGCCCCTGACAGTGTAGTGAGTTGAGAACTCTTGGTCACAGCCAGCCTCTAGTACAGCTGCTGCTCCAGTACCTTCTGCTGGTACTGTATTTCCATATCAAAAGGCACCAGGGAGATCTAAAAGTACCACTTCCCCCAGTCCATCAGTGCCAATGTAGCCTGTGATCCCAGCATGGGTACAGAGAACTCTGTTTAGTGCTATCCCAACAGACTAGAAGCCACAAACTTTGGAAGTGGGAACCAGAGCGGCCCAAATTGCCGCTGCTTCCCCCAGCTTGTTCTTGCTACAACAGTGATAAAAGGGCAATAACCAGAGACTTACTGCCAAGTTTGGTAGGGAAAGAGTTTCTAGAGCTAATAGGACTTTTGAATTTTAAGTAAGTTGTAATAAGTGGCTCAAGCACAGCCAGGAACAAGCAAAAGGCTTGGAACTGATCAGATGAGACCAGCCAGATTTCATGCCACTCAAGTGGAGTCCAGCTGCCTGAGCTCTATAGCACTTCTCTAACCACAAAGAGCAGTCTAGCCAGGCTCTCCAGGCTGAGGAGTGGTCACAGTTCTAAAAGAAAACATTTGTGCATCAGTTCATGGCCTATATCTTTGCCCCATTGTTTGCTGATTCAGGTTCACACTACAGATTCTAGGACAGATGGCTGGGACTTGGAAAAAAAGTTTCTAGAGCCCCTGTGGACCATGGCATAGCAAAGTCCCAAGTTGAAGGGGGCTAGGCAGATGCAGCAATGCCCTATGCTGGACCAAGTGCCCTCTGCTCCATTCACATCCTCTTCTGGCTCTTCCTTCCTGTTCTCTGCTTCAGTGAACCAGCCGAACTCTGAAGAGAGTTGTTGATTCTCTCCATTTTGATGTCCTTCTATTTTAGGTACTATATTAACCTTTAGAAAAAGCTCAGTCTAATTGTTACAAATCGCTAGGATACTGCCTCCCCCAGTATGCTAAAGGGGAAAAATTGAACACTGAAACTAGTTCTCAACTATTTAGTAGGAAAACCTTGAAAATATTGGGCAAAAAAAAAACCCAATAATACATTTTGATGGTTCTGAATAAGAGGAGGCTTTTGCAAAAAAAATATGTTGATTCAAAAGTACTTAGTTCTGGTGAGCGATCTGAGCAAAGGGAACTCCTACATCTGTGGAGGTCAAACTGGCAGACTGTTGAGATTCTAGACATTATTATTAGAAAACCTCTTTGGGTAGCTGACCCCAGGATACCACTTCTGACCTTGTCCTTTGCTGGTATGAAGTTTACTGGCCTACCAGATGCCAAAACTTCATGAAACCAGCTCTTGGTGTATCAAGTGGAACACTTGCCAATGACCCAGAAGGCCCATCACAAAGTGTCTTCTCTCTTCTCATCTTCACTGAGCCTACCCTAGCACTACTGCATAAACTAGGGAGGGTCTGTTGCCTACAGAGCATCCCTCCCTGGGACCTACTGTCTCTTGTACTCTGCCTACCCCTCCCTCAGGATCTTGGCATAGATGAAATGGCTGTGTGGCAAGTACTTTGGCATGCCCTCCTAAACTTACCCCAGTGCCTCTCCCTGCCTCTTTAAGTCAGTCTCCCACTAGGGAGGCATGAGAGCCCATAGAGTGAAGAAGGGAGGACAAGAAAAGCAGGCAGGCAGGCAATGCAAAGGCTCTAAGAGGAAGGACAGGCCCTCAGGCTTTGCACAAGCAGGACTCAGCCACTCATGGAACTAAGTATCATCTTTGAGTTTAAGAACATTTGGGCAACTTGCAAATGACCTTTGTTCCTTGCTCTTCCTCTCATCTTTTATCAGGTCCTGTTTAGCACAAAGAGAAAATGCAGTGAAAAGGCAAAGAGGTTTGGCTCCTGCCCACTGATAGTCCCTCTCCCTGCATTGTTTGTGTGTCAAGTGGCAAAGCTGTTCTTCCTGGTGACCCTGATTATATCCAGTAATTTATAGACTATATGCATAGGTCTGCTTTGTCTCTTCTATTCTGGGCTTTTGATTTGCTCTTCAGTTTTGCTTTTAGTTTTTCTATTTTTATTTTATGTACCAACTAGACACACAAAGCAGTTGAATTTATATATATATATATATGTATATTGCACAATTATAAACTCATTTTGCTTGTGGCGCCACACACACAAAAAAAAATTTTTGAAATTATACCTGTTGCTTAATTACAATATTTCTGATAACCATAGAGTAGGACAAGGGAAAATAAAAAAGAAAAAAAAAGAAAAAAAAGAAAAAAAAAGACATCTGCTGGTCACTTTTTCTGTCCAAGCAGATCTGTGATCTTTCCTCACTTCTTTCAAAGGCTTCCCTGTGCTAAGTGAAGGAAGCTCCAGGCTGCACCCAGGTTTTGTACTTTGTTTCTCCTCTGCCGTGAAAGGGGCCCCATGATTCTGGGTGCAGAACAGTTCATTTCAGCATGGCAAGGGGGGAGCAGGCGCACTCCCTTTACCTGCTGAAATCAGAACTTAGTGGGCATAGCCCAGTCCTCACTTCTAGCGGTGGGGAACTCGCATGCATGGTGGTGGCCCAATGTCCTCCACCCTTCCCTGGCCAGGGAGAGCCTGTGTGTAGTAAGTCTGGCAGGCTTCCCCCAATTAGCAGGGCTCGGAGCATTTCAAAAACCCTCCTCACTTTGCCGAGTCCAGGGACTGGAGAGGAGATAGGAGACTTGACTTATCTCTAAACTTGTTAGCTGTACCAGGTAGAATGCCAGAGACCCCAGAATCACATCCAGCAGTCTAATGGGTCTCCTCCAGAAATATCCCTTTCTCTTCTCCCTGCTCCCATGAGTAACTGCATTTGCTTTTACAATTCTTGATGAGCAATATCTGCTAGACAGTTTAGCCGTAACAGTTCTTTTTGCAAAAAGATCATTCTTAAGTAATTAAAAACACCCCCCCCCCAAAAAATCCAGAACCTTGTTCTTCCAAAGCAGAGAGCATTACAGTCAGTAGGGCCAAAATTGCCCTACACCTCCACCCTACCCTCCTCATCGTTGCTTCTTATGAGGCCAGAATATTGCAGAGATATTTTGTAGGCCCTTTGGGTGGCTGGGCTACCCTTGTGCCTCT
The DNA here is from genome assembly GCF_000317375.1 of Microtus ochrogaster. NCBI lineage: Eukaryota > Metazoa > Chordata > Mammalia > Rodentia > Cricetidae > Microtus > Microtus ochrogaster. The sequence continues at coordinate 20,927 of NW_004949275.1, read as the reverse complement.
TGGAAGATGGGCTGGGGAAACCTCTGAAACCCTATTCTAGAACCTTACTCTAATGAGCAATCAGTATTAGCATAGTATCACATTATTCCCCAGTCAGCATAGAATGGGGGCAGAAGGGGCCAGAGGGTTGTTGCCGCTAATACTTGGCCACTGGCCGGTGGGTAACCATGTGAGTGCTTTATGGCTGATGTGAGATCAGCACCCAAGTTAGCTTCACCTGGTGACCTCTAGCTCTGCCTGGATGGAGCAGGCCACCTGGTTCGATGTTTCTGGGCAGCTTGGACAATGGAGTGCAAAAGGCTTGCAGAACATGAAGCCTGCTCCTTACCTTGCTACCATGGCCTCCTTTTCCATTTGATTTGTCACTGCTTCAATTAACAACAGTCGCTCCAGAGTCAGTAGTTGATGAATATATGACCAAATATCACCAGGACTGTTACTCAATGTGTGCCGAGCCCTTTCCTTGTGCTGGGCTCCCTGTGTACCTGGACACTGTAACGTGTGCTGTGTTTGCTCTCCTTCCTCTTCCTTCCTTGCCCTTTCCTTGTCTTTCTGGGGTTTCTCTGTTTGGGTTTGGTTTGGTTTTATTCTTCCTTTTGTGTTCCAAACATGAGGTTCTCTCTATTGGTCCTCTTTAACTGTGGTGTTGAGGCTTCTATTTGTGTAATTTTTGGTGGGTGAAAGGAATCTTTGCTAAGTAAATCTCTTCTGTGTTTGAACTGAAGTCTGTATTGTAACTATGTTTAAAGTAATTGTTCCAGAGACAAATGCTTCTAGACACCTTTTCATTAAAACAAAGCATTTGAAGGGAGGTGATTGGTGACTAAGACAAGAGGGGCAATCTGAAGAGATGATCCCTGCTCAGATCAGCCAAAAGCCACCAAGAAGTTAAGCACTGGATTCTCATTCCAAGTCAAGAGACTGAAGTTAATATGTTGCCATTTTCAAAGTTAGCAGAACCAGGTTTTGTTCCACCCAATGGATTCTTTTGATTCCCCTTCCAAGATTATTACTACTATTGTTAATTTTAAAAAAAGACAAGGTCAGTTTCTTACAGGCAGGGAGGGGATGTAAGAGCAGAGCTGAGCTCACTGAATAGGGAAAGGCTGGGCCTGTGTTTGCTTCAAGAAGATGCCCCACTGAGGACACAGGTTAGGAAGGAGACAGAAAATTAATTAGCCACTCCTTGCCTAAGAAGGATAAGCCAAGGCAGTAGGCATTATTGTCTCCAAAGCATGTTTCAGGTACATGACCTGTCAATACACTCCTTTCACACCCCATGCTGTCCCCTAGTGCATAGTACTAATCTGATATCTCGGCTCTCCACCATGCCTGGGGAATAAAATGATGGCAGAGGATTCACTCCTTCAGAGTCTCAACAAAAGCTGGGTGTGAGATACCCTCTCTTTCCATGGCAAACATCTTCAGTAAAGCTGTTATCCTTATTACGCATTGTTTCAGGCTCATATAAGAGGAACAGACCTGTGCTCCCTTAGAGCCTCTTGTGAGGATAGTGCTACCTGTAGTGACCAGTTGGCCATTACATTTAGTAGCTGGAAGAACCAGACAGGGTACATGCTCCCTCCTAAATCCATGTCGCACTCCCCTCTGCCAGCCTGAAGGGTGAGATCTGTAGGACAGTGAAGCCAGTGACAGGTCACCCTGTATTGAAAGATATTGGCACCAGCTCAAAAAACCCGTCTGAGTTTAGGAGCAGGCACCCGGGGCACAGAGATCCAGGACAGGCATAACTGGAGGGGTCGGTCTTGAAAAGCCCTCTGTCACATTCACCTTCAGTTTTTGTGTTTTGGGACAATTACTTTAGAAAATAAGTAGGTTGTTTTAAAAACAAAATATTGATTGCTTTTTTGTAGTGTTCAAAAAAAAAAGGTTCTTTGTGTATAGCCAAATGACTGAAAGCACTGATATATTTAAAAACAAAAGGCAATTTATTAAGGAAATTTGTACCATTTCAGTAAACCTGTCTGAATGTACCTGTATACGTTTCAAAAACACCCCCACTGAACCCCTGTAACCTATTTATTATATAAAGAGTTTGCCTTATAAATTTACATAAAAATGTCCGTTTGTGTCTTTTGTTGTAAAATCAAGTGGTTTTTCATAAGGTTCTTTTACTATTTGAAAAGATGGGCAGCACGTGGTTTTATTTTATTTTTGTAAGTTTTTTAATACATGTGAAAGCAAAGAATACTCAGCATGCCTTTCTAAGTGATGCGTTTGCACCTTTTGTTGGGAAGTACTGTATCCTGTGCTGTTAGCATTCTCGATAAACCTCTCTGTGAAAGTGACTCAAGGTCTGGGCTTTCATTATAAGTCAGCAGTCCCTTTCAGCTCACCTGACAGCATGATGGTGGGTTTGATCCAGCTATCCTTGAACCCCAATAGACTCTCAGTACTGGAGTGGGAGGGAAGGGAGGCCTGTCTCATATGCCGGCCTCCTTGGAATCTTCCTCAGTTTGCTCTGTGTCAGTGCTTCCTAGGCACACTGCACTAACATGTGACAGGAAGGCCTAGGATGAGTGTGCCAGAGCACAACTTCCCTCTCCTGACCAGTGTGGCAGGGGCAGCTACTGGGTCCTGGTATGCCACAGTGTTTTTTAATACCTTTCTCCTCAACTATGACTTCTATGAGTGGCTAACCTGCATTCCTGGCCAGGCTAGAGCATGCTGAGGAACTGCCTAATGGGATCCCTTATGTCACTGGTTTCCTATAAGAATATGAACCTTCTGCATCTGCTCACTCATTATAGCTGTCCTCAGACTAATCTGGCGTTGAGGAGAGGATAATGGGTGTGTCACATGCAATTGTGGGCAACCTAGTAAAAGTTACCTTAAAGTCCTGGCCTCGAATGTTAAATGAAAGGGTTGAAGATTCACCATGTAGACATAGAGCATCTACTGTGTGCCAGACCTATACCAGACACTGATAGTCTCCAGTACACACAAAAGGACCAAATCCCTGCCCGTAGAGCTTAGCATATATGCACACAATAATTTTGAATACTAAAGTTGGTGCATCTCAATAATGACTGACCATTGAGAAACCACTCTGTTCAACATATGGTTGACCTCTTGGGTTGTTCTGTTTGTTTGGCAGGGTCCAACTTCTAGCCCAAGCTGACCTGAATAGGGTATAGGGTGATCTGCCTCAGCCTCCTAAGTGCTGAAATTACAGATGTGAGGCACCATGCCTAGCTTTGTTTTATTTATAACAAGGTCTCACTGTGTAGCTCTGGCTGGCCTAGAACTCTGCATAGTAAACCAAGCTGGCCTTCCTGCCTCTGCCTATGGAATGCTGGGATTACAGGCATGTACTGCCACACCTAGTTTGACATTATCGTGAGAGTAGTCACAAATTGGCTGTGGTTTCAGAGAAGAGGCCAGAGGGAGCCAGCCATGGGCCTTGTGTAGACCTTTCTAGAAACAGTATAAGTTTCTTAGAGGACAGACAAGTGAGAGGGAACCCTTTCTATCTAGAATCGGTATGACAAGAGGGTCTTGGAGAAACTGATCAGAAGAAAATGTTGCTTTTCAAGTGTGCTTTCAGCTAGAAAACAGAAGGAAGGCCATGTTGCTGCCTATGGGAAAGTTCAGAGGTATGAAACTCCAAACAAGCTCAAGATGTGCCCAAGAGAAGAGTTAGGTGGGGTTTAGGAAGCTTTCCCCACCGCTTTTTATGCTCAATCTTGTCAGGAAGGGGTATATGCAAACTCAACCACAGAGACAGAATGAGAAGTGCTTTGTAGAATAGCCAACTAAAGAGGATTTTTTTTTCGGGTTTGGTCTTGGTCTTGTATCCCTGGCTGCCCTGGAACTCACTATTTAGACCCAACTCACCTCAAATTCACAGAGACCCTCCCAGAGATCCATCTGTCTTTGTTTTCCAAGTGCTAAAATTAAAGGTGTGGACCACCAAGCCAGACAGCAAGGAGTTCTTAATGGCTTAAGGCTGTTGTATGTAAATTCAGGTAGGTGGGCAGTGGCTGGCTACACCACCTTCCAAACAGCCATAAAGAGCTGGGACCATATCGGAGGGCTTTGGGAAGGTCTTCTATAAGAAAGTGATTTGGTGATTTGTTCCTGAGGCTTACCAGAGGCATAAAGTTCATGATAAGTGATATTGACTAATGGTAAGTGTAGGCATACCAAAGAGTTCTACAATAGCCCAGAATAGAGTATACAAAGGTTTACTTGAGAATAAAGTCATAGTAAGGGTAGCAGTCCACAGTCCTCTATGTGCTGGGAACTGGGAACCGAATCCAGAAAAAAAAAATGAGGGCTGCACACACTTATAGTACCTGCGACCACATCCAAAATGGGCCGGTAGCTAAAAGGCTATTGTCTGAAAGTGTTCCCACAACACCTCCCCCTTTTGTCTAAATAAGAGGGTTCTAAGGCTAATGCAAAACTATGTACAGTAAGAACAAATATCAAGTATAAAACTATATACAATAAGAACAAATATCAAGTATTGTCCAAGGAAAAGAGGCAAAAGCATACATAAAAATTAGAATTACAACCAGCATGAACAAGCAAGAAACATATGTTAAATGTTTCGATAGTTATCCTGTTCTAAGGAGTCTAAGCCTTATATTTAAAATGGCTTGGCTAAGTCATGAGAGGAAACTAACTATGACTATCTAGTCTTCAACCCATCAAAGACCTGAGAAGGGAAATATTACTTGAGTAAACAGGAAGTGCAATCAAGCAACTTCCAAAAGGTGAAAGATGCTTTTCATGTACACTTATAGTACTTGAGACCACGCCCAAAATAGGCCAGTAACTAAAAGGCTATTGGCTGAAGGAGTTCCCACAACAGCTAAGAGTTGTGAACACATGGGAAGAGGACTTCAGAGAGTAGAGTGGGACCATAGGAAAATAGTGTGCACTGAGGCCATGGAGTGACAAAAAAAGCCAAAGAAATCCCTGAATGGAGAACATTAGAGTGGGCAAGAAATACTCTTGTGGTGAAGGTAGAGTCACTGGCAACTGCTCTAGAAAAGAGTAGGGAAGGCTGCTAGACTCTAGTTTCCTCATGAGGAAAAGAGCAAACTAAGTCAAAAGTGTGACAGAAAATGGAAAGGGATGGCAAAAGCTAGACATGAACATGGAGACAGAACAAGGCTCTGTTAAGAGACATAAGTGTGTTGGTTAGCGAGCTAGAGAGGAGCCTGCACAGGCAGATACTGTGAAGATCCTGGAGTGGGTGGGGGTGAAATCTAGCACACAGGCGGCGGCATGGTGTGCAATCTTCCATTCTTTACCACCAGATGACTAGAGTCAGCCAGAGAGCCGTTTTGTGACCCCCATTTGACCCTGCTCTACCAACATTTCAGCCAACTCTCCACGGCCCCCCAAATAAAGCCAAAAGGAGCCTCTCCGTGACTTTCACGAGGCTTGATATAAATCGTCTTTGTAGAACATCGTCTCTTTCCTATGCCCTTTGTCTCCAGAACTGGAAGTCGTTCTTCATCCTGCTCAGTCCTATTCAGAAGGTCCCCACTCCTGGAAGCCCACCCTCTGTGTAGGATCACAATCCTCGTTTCTTTCGCGGGGTACGCCCTCCTGCCTGGCAGAGAGCTCCTTCTCCCTGGTAGAGGACGGCGTGGGACGCCCCCGTGTGGCCGAAAGCCGCGGAGGGCAAGATGGCGGCGAGCCTGAGCACCGCCTCTTCCGCCCTCCCGGGCGTTGCACGAGGCCGGCGTGAAGGGGAAGTGAGTCAGTGTTTGTGGACCCGGCCGGCTCAGGCCCGCGCCCGCCGAGGCCCCGAGAGGCCCCGGCCCGGCGGCGGCGTCAGCCATGGCCGGGGGGCCGGGTCCTGGGGAGCCTGTGGTTCCCGGCGCCCAGCACTTCTTGTACGAGGTGCCACCCTGGGTTATGTGCCGCTTCTACAAAGTGATGGACGCCCTGGAGCCCGCCGACTGGTGCCAGTTCGGTGGGTGACGACAGGCCGGCGTGGGGCAGGGGACCCGGGCTTCTGGCGCTAAAGCCTGACGTTCCCCGCCCCGCAGCGGCCTTGATTGTGCGCGACCAGACAGAGCTGCGGCTGTGTGAGCGCGCCGAGCAGCGCACAGCCAGCGTCCTGTGGCCCTGGATCAACCGCAACGCGCGCGTGGCTGACCTCGTTCACATCCTCACGCACCTGCAGCTGCTGCGTGCGCGGGACATCATCACAGCCTGTGAGCGAGCGTGGCCCCAGGGACCCTAGGGACGGGAACCCATGGGGGGTGACGGGTACAGTGCCTCCCAAGACAAGGGACTATATGGGAACCCCTCCCTACACACACACACTCACTCACTCACTCACTCACTCACTCACTCACTCACTCACTCACTCACTCACTCACTCACTGGAGGTGACGGGTACAGAGCCTCCCAAGACAAGGGACAACACATACAGAGACCGAGACAGACTTGAATCACAACCCTCCTCTCCTTCCTTATTATCCCAGGGCACCCTCCTGCCCCTGTTCTGCCCCCAAGCACTGCTGCTCCAAGGCCCAGCAGCATCTCTGCGGGCTCCCAAGCTGAGGACTGGAGCCCCCGGAAACTGCAGTCCTCTGCTTCCACCTTCCTCTCTCCAGGTAAAAAGAACCTGGGTGTTGGGCTTGATAGGCCTGAAGAAAAGGCCACCATGACTGTTGAGATGGCTGTAGACTGCTGCTGGTCTCTGCCTCTCACTGGCATCTTTATGAAGCTTTTCCAGGCTCCCAGACCTATTCTGAACCAGAGCTCCTCCAGGTTCGATTCCCTGCTTCCCTCAGGCCACCACTGCCATCTTCAGCCCCTTCCTGTACTAAGGTAGGTGTCCTTTAACCCCCAGGGAAAATTCCAGGAGGAAGAAACTCAGCTTTTGGTGTGCCACAGAGCACACAACAGCACAGCCAGGTCATCTGAGAGACAACCAGGGTTGAGGGGAGCTTGCAACCTGGACCAAGAATAGACAGGGTCCTCACCTGATCCATGGTCTCTTCCAACAGCCAAGCCCAGAGACCCCAATGTCTGACCTCCAAAGGACACATCCCTCCCCATTTTGCTGGCCCTTCTGTGAGATTTCCCAAGGCACCTGCAACTTCTCTGAAGAGCTCAGGATTGGAGAGGGTGGTTTTGGGTGTGTGTACCGGGCAGTAATGAGAAATACCACATATGCCGTGAAGAGACTGAAGGAGGTAGGTGTAACTGTGGGGTAGCCACCTGGAAGACAGTCCATCAGCCCTTGTTTGTCCAGTTTCTCCCTCCATCAGCCCTCACTTCTGCAGTCCCCTGCCTCCAGCCTCCCCAAGCAGTTCCTTCAGTCCTCTGATTCCAGTTCAAGGACCCCAAAGCCTTCCATTGTTATGGGCCTGGAAACAGCTGGCAAGCTTGGCTCATGCTGCCTACTTTCCCTGCCTCTTACCCCACCATGTCTGGGGCTGCAGGAGGCTGACCTAGAGTGGACTGTGGTGAAACAGAGCTTCTTAACAGAGGTGGAGCAGCTGTCAAGGTGAGCCTTGGGGGTCCTTCCTGTCTGGGGGCACAAGGAGAGATCCACACCAGGGCCTCATCAGTCTCTAGGACTGTACAGAAAAAGAACTGGCTTCCTTGAGCCCACAAGGCCTTGCCAGGCCCAGGTGAGGGAACCCATCCATCAAAGGCTGCGCCCCCTGCCTGGCCTGATGAAAAGTAGTGGGGCCCAAAGAACAAAAGAACTCAGACTCCACCCAGCAGTGGTGGCACACACCTTTAATCCCAGCATTCAGGAGGCAGAGGCAGGTGGATCTCTGTGAGTTTGAGGCCTACCTCTTCTACAGAGTAAACAGCCAGGGCTGTTAAACAAAGAAACCCTGTCTTGAAAAAAAAACAACAACCAAAAAGAACTCAGACTCCTCTCTTTGTAACAGGTTTCGTCACCCAAATATCGTAGACTTTGCTGGCTACTGTGCAGAAAGTGGTTTCTACTGCCTTGTTTATGGCTTCCTGCCCAATGGCTCCTTGGAGGATCGACTCCATCTTCAGGTAGTCCCAGCTGGTCTGGCATCTTTACTGGCTGGTCCCTTAGCTTATGACAGGCAGTACCTGAGCTTCTGGCTCCCCCTCAAACTCAAGGTTTGGCCCAAGGGTTTCTTTCTTCCTTTTTATTTGCTTGTTTGTTTGAAACAATGCCTCACTACCCAGCCCATGCTGGCCTCAAACTGGCAATCCTCCTGCCTCAGTACCCTCTGTGCTAGAATTATAGGCATGTGCCATTATACCCATTTTGGCCCAAGATTTTCCATACAATTCTTTTGGCCTCTCCCCTGCTGTTCCTCTAAAGAGGGGGTTATTCGCATTGCAAGCAGAATAGATAAAAGATTTAGTCCACATAGCTCTTGAGGGATGTGGATGAGTAGAGACAGGCTATCTAACTGAACCCGAGGTTGAGCCATGCCTGAGTGTCATACTCACAAGCCATCGTACATACAGGGTAAGAACTTCCTTCCTTCTTGATTAATCTATGGTAGGGAATGATGGGAGAAGGGCATCAGTACTTTCTGTGCACTCAGGTGAACCCGAGCCTATCGGATTCTGTCCTGAGTCCTGAGAAATATTCTCTAGCTATTATTCCAGCTGTAAAGTACTTGCCAAAGCCTTGGGAATAGTTTTAGTCACCACATGCTCGTGGATTCGGTCATGGACAGTCTTGCTCCTCATTCTCCAGAAAGGAAAAACTGAGGCTCAGAATAAAATGCAGAGCTTGCTTCGAGCCACAGAGTGACAGGTGAGGAGAAGGTTGAGAGTCAAAGAACAGCTGCCCCTAACTGCCCTTGTGTCTCCGTCCTTGCCACTCCAGACCCAGGCCTGCTCCCCCCTCTCCTGGCCTCAACGACTGGATATTCTTCTGGGCACAGCCCGAGCTATTCAGTTTTTACATCAGGACAGCCCTAGCCTCATCCATGGAGACATCAAGAGGTAAGGAGGGGCTCAGAATAGCTGTGGGAATAGTCTTATAGCTAGAGAACAGTGGCCCGTGCTCAATTAACACTCCTATTCTGAGCGCCTCTGTGAGATTCCTCGTGCCCAGTCCTGTACTTGGGGCTCTGAGCACCCCTGCATTGTGCATGTATGGAAATGGAGCGAGTGATAGGCCCAGATGGTGAGCAGAAGCCAAACTATGTGATAGGGCCCTGGGACAGCTAAGCCCTCAGACAACTGGGATGTGGTGTCAGTCACTTTTTCTATTCAGTGTGCCAGGCTGGTAGCCTTTAGTCTAATTTACCAGGGCTGCTTGAGTGTGGGGGACAGAGAATGCTAGGACCAGCCTAAACTGCTGCTATTCTTCCTTCTCCAAGTTCTAATGTGCTTCTGGATGAGAGACTGATGCCCAAGCTTGGAGACTTTGGCCTGGCTCGTTTCAGCCGCTTTGCAGGGGCCAACCCAAGCCAGAGTAGTACTGTAGCCCGGACTTGCACAGTACGGGGTACCCTTGCCTACCTACCTGAGGAGTATATCAAGACAGGCCGGCTGGCTGTGGACACTGATACCTTCAGCTTTGGAGTGGTGAGCCACCAGCCCTTCTGTTAGCTTGGATAAGTAAATGTAGAAAAGCCTAGAAAATTCTAGGCTTAGGTCACTGAGAAGCTAGCATAACTTTGGCCCTATACAACTCCCTCCTCCCTAGCACAAAGTTGTGTTTGTTATTTTATATCCTAATTGCTTTAGCTTTGTTCCCATAACATAACTCTGTCCTTGCTGGGAGTTAGTCTTTACTCTTTACCTGCCTGTCCAAAGACCACTCTCCCATTAGCCCTGATCTATCCCCCACTCTACAGTCCTCTTTTCTGCTAAGACCTGGGGTGATGCTCTCCATCCCACCCTCTAGGTAATACTGGAGACCCTTGCTGGTCAGAGGGCTGTGAGGACACAAGGTACCAGGACCAAGTATCTGGTGAGACTCCTAAGGTGGTACATGGAAGGAGGGGGGACAGCAGCAAGCAGTGGGTGCAGCCCCAGAGGGTGCAATGATACAGATCCTCTGCAGTGCCCCACAGCAGCCTGCCACTGCCACTGCTGACTCATCTGTGGAAGTGGGTGAGTCTCCAAGCAGTTTCTTTTACCTTGCTTGGAAAAACCTGTCTTTCTTCTATATGTGGACCTTGGGGCTAGGGATGTAACCTCAGTGGTAGAGTGATTGATTACCTTATTGCAAGGCCTGGGTTCCACCCCCATCAAAGAGGAAGAAAAGAATCTTAACAGGACCCCCTCTGCCCTGGGCTGGGGTCAAAGAAACGGACATTCCTGATACCCTGAGACCAAAGCTGCAGTGGAACTCAGAAAAGGCAGGGCCTAGGAAAGGCAATGGGGAAAAGTTGGGCTGTTGTATGGGCAGTTCCAAGCCATCCTGACCCATATGCCAACATTCCTGTGCATTGAGATGGGGCTTAGAAATAAGAGACTTAAAGCCTAGCATCTGAGCACATGCTTTTAGTCCCAACATTTAAGAGTCTGAGGCAGGAGAATTGCTGGGAGCTACATAGCAAGACCCTCTATCAAAAACAGCAACAAAATTAGTCGATTATGGTGGCACATGCCTATAATTCTAGCACTTGGGAGACAGGAATTCAAAGTTATCCTCAGTTGCACAGTAGTTCAACATTAGCCTGAGCTACATGGAACCCTGACTCCACAAACGTACAAAGAAGAGGCAAGAAACCTGGGTTTTAGGCACATCTTGATAGTGGCCATGGTTCAAATTCCTTGTTCTTCATTGGGCCTCAGTTTCCCATATAGAAAACAGATTTCAATACATAAGCACTATTCCAACAATTCCTGGACCCAGAACACCCTTGGCTAATACTGGGTCTTCACCTTTTACAGAGTTGTACATCTCCCGTTGCTTCTCCTGGATGGGCCTATCTTTGTCCACTGTTGGGCTCAGCAGGGGGTTTAACACAACCAACAAACTGTGAACCAGACTCTACCCAACCCTCCTTCCTTCAATCTTCTTCATCCATTTGCATATCCCAGCTCAAGTGCCACTTGCTCAGGTCTCATGGTCCGTGCTAACAGACTAATCGGTTTGTTGGCATCTACTTCCCACACTGCCAGGAATGTCAGGTCTCTAAAACAAGGCCCAGAGTGCTTGGTTTGTGACTGTTTTCAGGAGAGCCTCAGACAGCAGTGAGCTCACAGTGAAAAAAGACCATAGGGCTATGCGACAGTGGTCTGGAAGATTTGGCAGAGCCATGCTCACAGTATTTATCCTACAGAAAGACCTCATTGAAGATGAGGCTGAAGAGGCTGGAGTGGCCCTGAAAAACACCCAGCCCAATCCGCAGGTGGGTGTGTCCATGGATGTGTGGGCTGCTCCAATCGCTGCCCAGATCTATAAGAAGCACCTGGACTCCAGACCTGGACCCTGCCCACCACAGTTGGGCCTGGCCCTGGCTCAACTAGCTTGTTGCTGCATGCACCGTCGGGCCAAGAAGAGGCCGCCCATGACCCAGGTATCCCTGGGGAAGCCAGCTATCCATAGGGACATAGGGACCAGCCAGAAACCTTAGATTCTTGCCCTTCTTGATAGCACGAGCTACACTGAGCCTGATCTCTTTACAGAGGCAAAACTCCCAGCATACATTCCTTGCTTGCCCTTTTGGCTCTTCTTTGGGGCGGTACTCTGTGGAACTAAGCGGTGAAGGGCTGCTGCTTCGCTGGGTGGGGCTCAGATCCCAGTCGCAGGTAGAATCAAAGGGCTCTTGCCATGCCTCCTAGTTGGGGCGCTGTGTCATCACCTTTGTCTTTTTCTCTTACTTTCTGCCTCTTATTCTGGTGATAATTGAGATTAGAATTCATTAATGGCTTTGGTGGCCTAGAATTGCAACAGTCCTTGTGATGGAACAAAGGGGCAATATTTTCCCAGCAACAGAGTGCACCAACTTGGTGTTCTCTGCTGTTCCTACAGCTGTCTAGTGCCTGCGTTGGCAACCTAAATAAAGGCAAGTCTAGGACAACCTGGAACAGCTCTGTAGTTTGACCACAGGGTGTCAAACTTGTCCAAGCAGGAGCCCCAGCTCTGCCCATCCTGAGAGCCTCTCTCTCCACGCAGGTGTACAAGAGGCTAGAGGGGCTGCAGGCAGGGCCTCCTTGGGAGCTAGAGGTTGCCGGCCATGGCCCACCTTCCCCACAAGAGAACTCCTACATGTCCACCATTGGCTGTGTCCAGAGTGGGGGTGAACCATGGCAGCCTCTGGTAGTGCCCAAAAGAGCCCATGTCCAGGCTGCCCAACAACTCCAGAAAAGCCCCAACCAGCCAGTGGAGAGTGATGAGAGTGTTCCTGGCCTCTCTGCTGCCCTGCACTCCTGGCACTTGACTCCAGGTTGCCACCCAAGCCCAGCATCCTTCAGAGAGGCTGGCTGTACCCAGGGGAGCACCACCAGAGAATCAAGTTTGAGGAGTGGCCCAGGCTTCCAGCCCACAACCATGGAAGGTATCTTTGGGGGTGGTTATCCCAAGGTGGGACAAGGGTCTCCTTTGACAATAACATATTTATTCCCCACCCATGTCTTCTGAGCAGAAGGATCTAGAGTTAAATGTTTGGCTCGCTGTGACCTTAGCAAGCTCAAAGACATGGAAAGGGCCACAAAGAGTGGCTTGGGTGCTGTCTTATTTCCCCTCGCTGGGCTATGCTCCCTACATGGGTGAGAAGAACTAGGAACTCCCTTTATAGCCCTTATGCCTGAAATCAAAAGTAAAAAAGGCTCTGCCCAAGCAGCCTAGGGCCTGGTCTGTGGTGTGGTCCCTCTCCCAGCCTGGGCCTCAGTTCACTGTGAAATTCTACGCTGCGGCCAATATCACAGGCAGTGGGGGCTAAGAAGACTCTTTGGGCTAGAGTTGTCACTCAGGGTTGCCAGGGAGAACTAAGAGATTACTGTCTCTGCCCAGGCTCATCCATGGGCAGCTCCTTCTCGTCATCAGAACCACCACAGATCATCATCAACCCAGCCCGACAGAAGATGGTACAGAAGCTGGCGCTGTATGAGGAGGGGGTCTTGGATAGCCTGCAGCTGCTGTCATCAGGCTCTTTCCCAGGTACCTGAATACCTCCAGCTCAGCTTCCTAAAGAATGAACCCCCGAAGAGCCTCCAACCCCTGTCATACACATGTGTACACAAGCTCATATACTGTAGTTCCAGGGCACACAGGCATACTTCCTTGTGTCAACCTGCTAAACAGCAGAACATTTGTTCTGACTGCACAATTAAGATCCCTACTCACCGAGAATGTAGGACAGGCAGGCCATTCCCTCTAATGATGGTTGGCAATGAGCTGTCAAGAACTGCCTGGCTCAATCTCTTACTCCCCATTAAGAGCACATTCCCTTCACCTGTAGGTACCAGTCTCCTCCCACATGCTCCCAGAAAACCTGAAGTCGCAGCAGGAATTTACCACCCCATGTACTATTTGAAAAGCTGCTGTTTAGAAAAAGAAATCCTTAGCTGGGCATGAGACAGCGCCTATAAAGGTCATCCTTGGCTATATAGAAAGTTTGAAGCCAGGCTAGGATACATTAGACTTTGCGTCAGAAAACAAACTACCATGCTGGAGAGATTGTTCAGTGGGTAAGGGCATATGTAAGAGCTTTTGCAGATGACCTGGCTTCAGTTCCCAGAATCCACATTAGGTAGTTCACAACCACTTATAACTTCAGTCCCAGGGGATCTGAGTCTCTCTTCTGGCCTCCACAGACACATAATAAGACCTTATGTAATAAGGTGCACATAAAACTCACCCAGGCACACACACATATAAAAATAACTATCTTATTGTCAAAAAGCAAACTAACAAAAAGACAGCACCTTGGTTCCAAAGAGTACCCTGAGCTGGGCAGTGGTGGTGCATGCTTTTAATCCTAGCACTCAGGAGGCAGAGGCAGATGGATCTCTGAGTTTGAAGCCAGCCTGGTCTACAAAGTAAGTTCTACTACAGCTAGGGCTACACAAAGAAACCCTATCTCAGACTACACAAGCAAACAGGAAAAAAAAAGTGCCCTGTAAGTTCTATAGTCATGGTTTAGCATTCAAGCCAGGGCATTTGAAAGACGTTGTCCCCAACTTGCTAAGAGGTATTTTCTCTTTTATAGGCTTGGATTTAGAACCTAAAAACAGGCAGGGGCCTGAAGAAAGTGACGAATTTCAGAGCTGATTTGCCTGTTCACCCAGGCAAGTCCTTCAGACTCAGATGTCAAAGTTCTCATGGTTGGAAGTTCTCATGATGTGCAACCTCCTCAGTAGCCCAAAGGCATCAGGTGTGGGACCTACCCTGGCGAAGGAGAAAGTGCTGAGAAAGTTCTCAGGGTGCAAGCACAGGCAGGGCCAACTGAAGAGCCTGCAAGAAACTGATAGGGCGGGCCATCTCAGGCCAGCATTTGGGAGCAAGGCCAGCAGAGCACCTAAGGGATGGGGTAGCACATGACAAAAGACTGCTAGCTACGTGGGACCCATGGAGGCAAGTGAGGCTGTTTGTATGGTGGGAGCTGGCTCCCTTGAGAGCTAGACAAGGTATCTGCAGCCCAAGCTTGCAATAACTGTTCGTCCATCCCTCTGAACTTCGCTAGACCCCCAAGAGAAAGTAGCTATTGTGCTTGTAAATTGCAAAACTGAGTGTCTTTCAGTTCAGTCCACTAGCTGGAAGTGAGAACTCTGAGGTTTCCCCAAGAGTCCAATAGAATCCCCCTCCACATCTTGGGTGGGTATGTGCTCGCCTTGCCAGACACCTGTGAGCTGGTTTCATGTGACTGCCTACTAGGCAGGTTGTCTCTAGACCCTGGAGGTGAGCTGTGGATGACCCAAATTGAGCTGAAAAACAAGGTACTGGTTATGGCAGAAAGGTCTAGTAAAGCCAAGCTTTGTGGTACCTAGACAGTGAGAAGCCCATAAAGCAGAAACTGAGAGCAAAGCAAAAAAAAAAAAAAAAAAAAGTATTTGAGGAGGGAGGAAGGCTCCATTTTAAGAAGCAAGTTTTTGTGTAACCAAGTGTCTTCAAAAGTAACCCAGGGTTATAGCCCAGGCTTACAGTGATTCTGTGTTGAGTCACGAGTCACACTACATGCCCCCGTGAAGCACTGGTAACATCCAGTTTGTCCTAGAGTAATAAAAGTGCATTTTATATCTGATTAAGCTTGTTGATTAAGAATTTGTTGCACTAAAAGCTTTGTGCTTTTCTAATACTTTACATTCTGATTCTTGGGTATCCAGTCAAACTTCAGGCCCCTACTGTTAGCATTTAGGCATCTGTCCTGTCCTGTCCTGACATGAGACGTCCTCAGCTGCAGCCACTAAGAGCACCTCCTGTGCACATTTGCTACATCCCCTTATAAAAGGTGGGCCTTGCCCACCTCCCCTCTCTCTCTTTCTCTTCCTCTTCCTCTCTCTTTTTCTTCCATGAATCTTGTCCCCAGGGACCACTTTTGCCCCCTTCTCTGCCCCCTTCTCTCTCCTCTTGCAATAAACCTTCCATGTGAACCCTGTTGCATGGTATGATTTCTCTTCATGGCATTTTTAAATAAATTACAATACTTAGCCTCTTTTTTATTCTCTTGCCATGCCCAGACTGGGGATAAATCCCCAGTGCTGCTACCCTTGCTTTCATGTGCCATTAAGTTTTTCTTATAGATCCCATGGGTATTAATGCTATTCGAAATGAAACTTTCATGTCCTAATTATTCATCAATCATATATAGAAATATAATTAAGTTTTACCTCTGATCTTTATTCTGTGACCTTACTTAAATGCACTTACTAGTTCCACTTGTTTTGGGATGACTATTCTGGGATAGTGTGTATACAATCTTCCCATCTGAAAATAAAGACAATTTTACTTCTTCTTTGCCAACTTATATGCCTTTTAATTTTTTTTTTTTTTTTTTTTTTTTGTTTTTGGTTTTTCGAGAAAGGGTTTCTCTGCGGCTTTGGAGCCTGTCCTGGAACTAGCTCTGTAGACCAGGCTGGTCTCGAACTCACAGAGATCCGCCTGCCTCTGCCTTTTAATTTTTATTTTAGACAAGGTCTCACTATGTAGTCCTGACTGTTCTGGATCTCAATATGTAGACCAGGCTGACCTCAAACTCAGGAGATCCTCCTGCCTCTACCAAGGTATGTACCACCATACGCAACTGCCTATTTATTTTTTTCTTCACTTACTACACTGGCTAGTGCCTATAAATTTTGGATATAAGTGGGAAACCCCTACCACTCTTAGAAGTTCCTTTTTTGTTTGTTTTTTGAGATAAGATTTCTCTGTATAACAGTCCTGGCTGTTCTGGAACTAGATAGAATTGTCTTACAGCTAAATGTGCCATTAACTGTATTTTTAAAGCTTGTCCTAGCTGTCAGAATTTGTGTTCTAAAGGTTAAATTGTAAGAGGAATGATTCAAATTAATACTTCGGAGTCTCTTAAGATATACATGGAATTTCCCTTCATTCTGTTCATGCAGTGATCACACTGATTTTGAAATGTTAAACTGGATTCATATCCTTGCTTGGTCACTACATGTTCTTTTTGTTGTTGTTTTGCCGAATTCCGTTTATTAACATCTTATTTTTTGTTTTTCTTTCTTTTTTTCTGGTTTTTGGAGGCAGAATCTCACTATGTAGCCCTCTCCGACCTTGAACTCACTTTGTAGACCAGGCTGGCCTTGAACTCACAGAGATCCACCTGCCTCTGCCTCCTGAGTGCTGGGATTAGAGGTGTGTGCCCTCCCTCTTCTGTGTGTTCGCGTACACAGCTTTAAACCATCTCACCAACCTGTATATTCCATTTTTGTACCTACATTCATTACAGATACTTGTACTGTAGCTTTCTTGTAATATCTTTCTCTGATTTTGGTAACTGAGCCTCAGAGAAATAAGTTGGAAAATATTCTGTCCTCCTTTTGTTTAAATAGTTTAAGCATACTTGATATTGTTTTTTATATATTTCATAGGTTTACTAGGGAAGTAATTTGAAGGGAAGCTGTTTATGTCCCACCCTGTCCCACAGCTGTTCAGTCTCAAAGAAACACACAGAGGTCTACATTAATTATAAACTGGTTGGCCTATTAGCTCAGGCAGGCTTCCTATTAACTAACTCATGCATCTTAAATTAACTCATAATTCTTGTCTGTGTTAGCTACGTGGCTTGGTACCTTTTATCAGTAAGCCATTCTCATCTTGCTTCCTCTGCGTCTAGGTTACAACTGCATCTCTGCCTTTTCTCTTCCCAGAATTCTCCTAGTCTGGTCACCCTGCCTATATTCCCTGCCTGGCTACTGGCCAAATCAGCATTTTATTAAACCAATACAAGTGACAAATCTTTGTAGGGTACAAGAGCATTGTCCCACAGCAGGAAGCCATTTGAACCTAGAATATTCTTTAATATTGATTCAGTTTGGGTGTTGTTTTGTTTTTTGAGACAAGATTTCCTCTGTGTAATCACTCTGACTGTCCTGGAACTCACTCTGTAGACCAGGCCGTTCTCAAACTCACTTAGATGCCTCTGCCTCTGGAGTGCTGGGATCAAAAGCATGAGCCACAATACCTGCCTAGGGTACATTTCTTGTTGTTTAGTTGGTTTGTTTCATTGGTTGGTTGGTCAGTTGGTTGGTTTTGATGGTTTTGTTTATTTTGAAGGTGTGCTTCTGGATTTTTACTGTGCTAGGTATTGAGCCCAGGACTTGATGGAAATCTCTTAACACCTGCCTCAGAAAGCTTTAATTGGAAATTTAGTGTCAGCCTGGAGTGGTGTTTCACATCTTTAATCCTAGCATTCAGGAGGAAGAAGCAGGCAGATAGATCTCTGTTAGTTGAAGCCAGCCTGGTGGCAGAGGAAGTGGGGATCTTGGAACTCCAGGAAAGCCAGGGCTACATATGGAGACTGTCTAAAAACAATTAAAAAAAATAAAATAAAAAAGAAATTCAATGTCCTTAAATTATATGTTTGTCCATTCAGGTTGTGTTTTTTGAATCACTGTTGATCATTTGTGTACTTAACCTCCTTTAAGGATTTTTCTATCTCATATAAGTAATATACCCCTTTATTTAATGAAAATCGTACTAACTCATACTTTAATATTTATTGTTTTTATTAACCTATATATTTTTCTCTGCTCTCCTCCCTTTCTCCGCCTCCCCTTCAACCCTCTCCCATGGTCCCCATCCTCCCAATTTACCCAGAAGATCTTGTCTTTTTCTACTTCCCATGTAGATTAGATCTATGTATATCTCTCTTAGGGTCCTAATTGTTGTCTAAGTTCTCTGGGATTGTGGTTTGTAGGCTGGTTTTTTTTGCTTTATGTCTAAAAGCCACTTATAAGTGAGTACATGTGATAATTGTCTTTCTGTGTCTGGGTTACCTCACTCAATATGATGTTTTCTAGCTCCATCCATTTGCCTGCAAAATTCAAGATGCCATTATTTTTTCTGCTGTGTAGTACTCCATTGTGTGAATGTACCACATTTTCCTTATCCATTCTTCGTTCGAGAGGCAGTTTCTGGCTATGACAAATAAGGCTGCTATGAACATAGTTGAGCACATGTCCTTGTGGTACAATTGAGCATCCTTTGGCTATATACCCAAAAGTGGTATTAATGGGTCTTGAGGAAGGTTGTTTCCTAATTGTCTGAGAAATCGCCACACTGACATCCTAAGGGGTTGTACCAGCTTGCATTCCCACCAGCAATGCAGAAGTGTTTCCCTTTTCCCCACAACCTCTCCAGCATAAGTTGTCATCAGTGTTTTTGATCTTGGCCATTCTTATAGATGTAACGTGGAATCTCAGACCAACTCATACTTTTAACATCTGTGGGCTCTGTTGTAAGAGCTGTTATTCCAAGTACTGGTAATGTTTCTTTATCTTTCTTTTTTTCTTTTTCTGGGCACAAGCAGTCCTCTTAACCCAGTCTTTCCCTACCTTCCTTATTTTCTAGGTCATCTTAGAATAAAATAATGATAATTTTACATGACTAATTTGGGGGATCTCATTAATTTTTCTGAATTATTTGTTTATTTTCTATTTTGTCAATTTCCTTTTTTGGTGGGCTGGTATCTAAAAGGCTGTTGGCTGAAGGAGTTCCTACAGCACCCCCCCCTTTTGTCTAAATAAGAGGATTCTAAGCCTAATACAAAACTATATACAATAAGAGTTTCCACAACACTTTTGTTTATTTTTTGTGTTTCTTATTGTAATTCGATCATCTTTTTCCAGTTAAGTTGGGCACAGCCACACTGATTTTAAAAATGCTTATGGCTGAGGGCTGGAGAAATGGCTCAGCCATTAAGAGCACTGACTGCTCTTCCAGAGGACCCAGGTTTAATTTATAGTACCCACATGGCAGCTCACAACTGTCTTTAACTCCAAGATCTGACATCCTCACACAAACATACATGTAAACGAAACACCAATGCACATGAAATAAAATAATTTTAAAATGCTATGGTTTTGAGATTTTTACTATTATTTTTCAAAACTATCCTTATTTTATGTATATGAATACCTGAATGTATGTACGTGCATCACGATTTTGCCTAGTGTCAGAAGATGTGGGTCCTGTACCACCTGGAACCGCTATCAGGCAAGGGTCTGGGGAGTAAAGAGCACATGGAGACGTAGGTCACTCTTGAAACAAGAATGCTAATTTATTATGTTCCAGGGCAGCTTATATAGTGCTCTCCTTGATTAGTGATTATGTCCTAGCTCTCAGGATTTTCTACTGCAAGCCCACCAGAAACCACTTCCTTGTTATCAGGAACTCATGAGGATCTCATGCTCAGAGCAGCTGCAAGCATAGGAAAACAAGTTGTTTACTCCAGCAGGCAAAGGGTCATAGAAAGTTCAGGGTCTGAGGGTCTGCAGCCCCTAACAGGAAGAGACCAAAATGTGGCATTGGAGTTACAAGGAGTTGTGAGCCATCATGTAGATTCTGGGAACCAAATGAAAGGACGTGAAACAAGTGTACCAGCAAAGCCATCTCTCCAGCCCTATTGTTGTTGTTGTTGTTTTGGTTTTTCAAGACAGGGTTTCTCTGTAGCTTTGGTGCCTGTCCTGGAACTAGCTCTTGTAGACCAGGCTGGCCTTGAACTCACAGAGATCCACCTGCCTCTGCCTCCCGAGTGCTGGGATTAAAGGTGTGTGTCACCACCACCTGTCTCCAGCCCTATTTTTACATTTTTAATTATATATACTTGTGAGTGCCTATATGTTAGTATGTGCATGTGAATGCAGGTGCCCTCAGAGGCCAGAGGCATCCTCTCCTCCTGGAACTGAAGTTAGAGACAGTTCTGAGATACTTGATGTGTGCTAGGAACTGAACTCAGGTCCTCTATAAAAGCATTAAGCACTCTTAACCACTGAGCTTTCTCTCTAGTCCCCTGCTTGGGTTGTTTGCTTGTGGTGGTGGTGGTGGTGGTATGTGTGTCTCTGTATGTACCACAGCGCATGTGCTGAAATCAGAGGATTGCTTGTGGGAGTCAGTTCTCTCCTTCCACAATGTGGGTCCTGAGGATCAAACAGGTCATCAAGCGAAAGTGCCAAGCATCTTTACCCTTTAGGTCAGTGATCCTCAATCTTCCTAATTAGTTGTAGCCCTTTAATACAGTTCCTCATGTTGTGATGACTCCCAGCCATATCACTGCTATTTCACAACTGTTATGAATCATAATGTAAATATTTGATATTTGACCCCTGTGAAGGGGTCATTCAACCCTCCAAAGGGTTGCAACCCATCAATTGAGAATTGTTCCTGCTTCAGGCCGTCTACCAGCCCCTTAAAACTCATTGTTTGTTTGAGACAGTATAGTGGTATTTTATTTGTGTTTTAATAAATAAAACTTGCCAGAAGATCAAAGGGCAGCCATAGAGGCCAGGCAGTGGTGTCACACACCTTTAATCCCAGCAGCTACACTAGTCAGCCATAG
>NW_004949274.1:238327-249760 GCF_000317375.1 Microtus ochrogaster | reverse complement strand
AATAGAAACAACATGCAGAGTGAGGTTGAATATTTATTCAAGGGGGTTATGGAGGGGGAAGAATGAAGGGAGAGAGAGAGTAGAAGAGAAAGACAGAAGGGGGAAGCAGAGAAGTGGGGAGAGAGGCAGAAGTTAAACTGCCTCTCAGAGAGGAAGATGGAAAAGAGAGTGAGCTCAGGCAGGACGCTAAAAATCAGCCTGACTCAGCAGATGGGGAGGGAGTGGGCGTGGCTTGTCTCTTAAAGGGACCAGGGACCAAAACCATAACAGACAGAAGGTGGCATGATAGTTCAGTGAGTAGAATTTCACTGAAGGCTGCTGTGGCCTGTCTCACTAAGAGGGCCTGAAAACAGCATGCTATGGAAATGTCCATCTCTACCAACTTTCCTGACCCAGGGATTGTGACTGGAATGCAGCTACTGTGCTTTGACATTAGAAGGCTGAGTAATGGACGGTTGGGGGCAGGGGAATGGTCACCTTGGTTCATCAGAGAATGAATGGAATAAACTGGCATTCCGGCACACTGGACTCTACAAGGGTTTGCTCCGGCCAGATTTCCTGTGTTTAGGTCCCAATATATTGAGTGAATCATGAGAACAGAGATGACTCAACAGTCTTTGTCCCCACTGTGATAAAGCAGCCCCCGAATGAAGGGGAAAGGTCAGTTTAAAAGGGTGACTTCATGATACACTGTGACACTGACCTTCCTGGTTTCTGTTGAAACCAGTTCAAACTAGTTAAGAGGATATTACTATGGGGCACCTTGAACAATCTTGAACTGTGATCTTCGCACAAATCGATGTAATTCACGTAGTATCCATGTACAAATACAACTTAAAATATGATTATAGAATATTCTATTATAGTTTGTTTTCTTAGATGGTCTTAAGACATACTTAAGGACTTTATTTTAAGCTTTTCTGCAATCATGTCTTCTTTTCTTCAACTCTAGAGACCAAACACTGGGACTTGTGTGTAACAGGTAATCACTATACGGCCAGGCTATTGCCCTGTTGTACACAGTCATTACATTCTTGTGCATGAATGAAGAACCTGGCAGTGGCCCTGAGTTTTCCATATTATGACACTAGGCATGTTGTTTGCAGTGAGCAAAGCTTGTAATTCTAAATCAGGCTTCAAAATGTTCAGGGTCTTTGCATTAAGGTGATAGCTACTCACATTTGCAACGTTCTTCTTAGTTTATAAATCCATTTCTGCATATTTGCTTTATTCTGTAAATGCATTCTTGTAATCCAATATCATCTTTCTTACTTTAAGCTTGAAGATATGGAAGCTCAAAGTTTTAAGAAACTTGTTTAAAATCAAACACTATGGGATATTTGGAGGAACCTCAGGCACTGGGAAAGGCTTTATAATCTTCTGTATTGAGTGACTACCTTGGGTTGTCATTATACCACTGTTTTTCCAGCTCTCTTGAGCCATAGTAAGTCCCTGCCACTAGCTGACTTGGTTCATACATAGTATCTTAGTTTGCCTTCTATTGCTGTGATAAACACCATGACTATAAGGAACTTGGGGAGAAAAGGGTTTTTTATTTAATCTTATACTTTGCAGTTTATCATCAGAGGAAACCTAGGTAGAAACTCAAGTAGAGCAAAATCCTGGAAGCAGGAACTGAAGCAGAGATCATTGGGAAATGCATTATATGGCTTGTTCTCTGTGTGTTGCTTCATTTGTTTTCTTATATAATACAGGACCATCTGGCTATGGGGTAGTACCATCCACAGTGGGTCACGCCCTCTCACATCAATCATCAATCAAGATAGTGCACCACCAAGGTTCCTTCTTCTTAGTTGACCTTGACTTGTATCAAGCTGACAACAAAATAAAACAAACTATAACAACAACAACAAACTAGCCAACACACATAAGATCCTTCACACATCACTTACTTCTGCTATTCCTGTGATTGCTATTTTAGTTATTCAATTATATCTTCCTTTTAGTATCCTGTCACATTAAGGTGACCCCATGGTACAAACATAGACCATGATACACTTTGGATAAAACTTTTTTTCAGTTGTTTCTTTGTGAAGTAGAGGAAGGTTGGAGATGGAGGAGAGACAGAAAGAGATGTGTATGTTTCTGGGGTTGGACAGGAAGGAAGGGGTAGTCATGTGACCTTTTGTCAGCAGATGTGGGAAGCTGGGCAGTGGGTGGAATGGTTTAGGACATAAATCCACTCTGCTTATTTTCCCTTGCTCTTAGTTGACTTGGCTAGCTGTTGTCTTTGCTTACTCTGCTCATACTTTTCTCCCTGTTCCTAATTCTCTTTGGATGCTGACAGTTGCAGAAGATTGAGTGACATCTTTTGGCTTCTCTCAAGCCCAGAACTTGAATCCCATCAGAGAGCCTTCTGCTTCTCCTAGCCTTTATTTGTGAATGAGCAAATAAATGTACCTGTATAAACATTCTCTCTCTCTCTCTCTCTCTCTCTCTCTCTCTCTCTCTCTCTCTCTTCCTTAAATGCTTAATAAAATAATAAAGGTTTATCTTGATTACTTTTTTTATTGCTGTGAAGAGGTGCCATGATCAAAGCATTTACTTGAGTGAGTACTTATACTTTCAAAGATGAATCCATGACCACCAAGGTGGAGTGAACATGGCAGGAGGCAGGGTACTGGAGCAGTAGCCGAGTATAAACAAAGAATGGGAATTCATTTCCTGACCACCCATACCCCAAAAAATCACACAGAAACTATATTAATTACAACACTGCTTGGCCAACAGCTTAGGAAAATTTATAGCTAGCTCTTATATCTTAAATTAATCCATTTCTATTCATCTGTGTATCACCACGAGGCTGTGACTTACTGATAATGTTCTGGTGTCTTTCTTCTTTGGCAGCTACATGAAGTCTCCCTGACCTCACATCCTTCCTCTATCTCTGCTTGTATTTCCCCCTTGCTGTATTCCACCCTGCCGTAGGACAAAGCAGCTTCTTTGTTAATCTACTGTAATAAAACATTCACAGAATAGAGAGGAGAATCCCATATCAACTCCTCTTTTCTGTCTAAATGAAAAGGAAGTTTTAAAATTTTAATAGCCAATACCTTACATCTTGCCCTCAAGTTGGAGGCAGAGAGAGAGATAGAAATAGATATGGATGATGGATGGATAGACAGACAGATAGGTCAAGAGAAAGAGGGACACTAGGCCTGGGGTGGGCTTTTGAAACCTCAAAGCATACCTCCAGTGACACACCTCCTAATCCTTCCCAAACAGTTCTACTAACTAGAGACTAGGCATTCAAACATATAAACCTATGGAAGCCAATCTCATTCAGATCACAAGTACTTCAGACACAACAATGTTGACAGATCAAACCATGTCCTAGAGAGGTGGAAGAAGGCTTGGAACCCAGCATCAGGTGGGAACTGCAGCCACACTGAGGGGGCCATCTGGCAGAGGAGCCCCTTAGAGAATAAGCCTTTGGTCAGAAGTGGCCAGATGGGAATCCTGATGTCTGGTATTCTGACTCTTGACCTGTAAGTTTGCTGTTGTTCACCACTGTCCAGACCTAAAGGACACTGATCAGTAGAAATCCTCCAGAGTGCAGCAGGTGGGGAGAGAAGTCATCTAACATGCAGACACACCTTGTGCAGTGTAAAACCCTTGTACATAATCTTGTCATGAACTGACCACCCTCTCCAAGTCCCCATTTTCAAGCCACTGTGTGAAGCATACTTGGGTTCCCTTTTAGTTCCCAGCACATTTGTTGCTGTGTGTCCTCTGACTGTCCCCTGGTGACTGACTGTAGCTTTTCCTTCTTCCTTCCTTGAGTCCATGCTTGGCACAGACTCCTGTTAGAAGACTTAATAAGCTTCAAATAGAATTATGAAAGACAATCTCTTTGTACATGGTCTTTCCCCCAGGGAAGCAATATGTGAAGATCTTTTCTTCCTGAAGGACTGAAAAATACTAAAAGCTAAATGAGTTTTTTTTTTTTTTTGAGTAAAAAGTGGGGGCATGAAAAAAATATATAGTTGTCTACAAGAGGGCGATCTAGCTTTTCAGGGATGTGTCAGAGCAGATTAGCCATTGGGGTACAGCAGAAAAAGTGTTCCTTACCAGACTGGAGAAGGCTGGAGTCAGAGGCTAATTTCTTGTTGTTCTTGGGCACAGGGAACATTATGGCAGGCTGTGAACTTATTCTGCTGTAGGCATCAAAGGGTCATGTGCCAAGGGGGTGGTCATGTAAGTGAAGGGGAAGCAATGAGAAATTGTGAGTGAACAATGAGAATTGAAATGAGGAGGGTCTGGGGAGCTGTCCAAATAGCCTTGCCCTCAGAGCATCTAGAATGAAAATCCCAGGTGAATCCCTATATTACAGAAGGCTTCCATGACCAGAACCCAAGCTAACTCTAACTTTAACAAAGTTTCTTATTCCAGTCCTAATGTGAAAGACAACCCTAACTCAAACCCCATCCAAACCGAAGACTAAGCCTAAATTTAAGCCTAACCCTAATTGTGAGCATGACACTAACCATATCCCTAGCTCTAATGCTAATGCTAGTCCCATATCCAAATCCCACTCAAAACACTAATCTTCGACCTAGTTCATCTGTAACTGTAGCTCTGGCTCTAAGTTGAACCCCAGTCTTGACATAGCCTAAGACTATCCCAGCCCTGGTCCTGGTTCTAAGCTTAGTTCAAGGGAAGGTACAGAGAGAGGAAGGGGGAGAAGGGGAAGAAGGGGAGGTGGGGAGGAAACTATATTTGAAAGCCTTGTCTCAACCATAATCCTCACCCTAACTCATCCCTAAACCTAGTGCTAGCCTTAACACCACCCCACCCTAATGCTAGCCTTAACACCACCCCACCACTAGTCTCAACCCTAGTAGGAGTGAGCTCAAGCTTCTCCTACACCTGCTTGCAAACTATCACCCATCATCCTTTATGTCAGCTGACCACTTGACATGCAAGATAAATTGGTACCAGTGTTCTGAAAAAGTGACCGCCACTCTGGAAAGTGGTTCAGTCAGCCTGCATTTTCCTGTCTATTGGTTGGAGACAGTACTAGATTTCCATCCTGCTGTGGTTCCCACAGCTGCCCTGAAGATGCAGAGCTTGCAGGAAGCTTACCATAGCCATGCATGAAGGAATGTGTCCCTGCAGTGTTAAACAATTTCCAAAGCTTGTTATGGTAGATCCTGGGTTGTGTGTCAAAGCATTTTGTGCAGGTAAGGATAACTTCATCCCTAAGTAAGTTGCTTCTGGGACATTTCCTTCCAATGGATGAGGAATTTGGGTTCCTCAAGTCTAATAGCTTGTTGGAGATCTCTGTGTTAGACAGAAGAACATGAGCTCTATGCCTGCACCCTGGAGTTCAAGCCAATTCCTGGTCCCTCTTGGCACATGCTCCAAATCACTGCCCTTCTTCAGGCCACAGGCTGCAGCCAAGGCCTTGTGGTTTATAATCAGTGGAATGTCACTAACCCAGAACTCCTCCCTTTTGAGTTAGCTGTTGCCAATTGAGTTGTTTTATAGGAATCAAGTTCTAGCTGGCCCTCTTCTCGAGTTCACTTGCTCTCCTTCCTCCAGCTCATTCCTGGATGACCTTAACAAAAAACCTTTCTCACTCAACTCCTTCTCTCAATTTTCAAAATTTATTTTACGTGTGTGTGTGTGTGTGTGTGTGTGTGTGTGTGTGTGTGAGCATGAGTGTGTATACAAGTTCTGTGTAAAAGAGCATAACAGCTGGAAAGAAAGAATGAATCCTCTGAAATGAGTTACTATGTCTATACTAGAAACCAGACTAAGATCCTCTGCAGGAGCGTCAAGGACTCTGAATCACTGGGCCTTTTCCTTAACCTCCTCCCAGATTTTTCATTTTTAAAAGATTTAATCTGAAGACTGGTGTACTAATTAGATGATATATTGTTCATGGACTACAGCAAGAGATTAATAAATGTAGCTCCCTTTCTCTCCTTGAACATGGCAAAAACCCAAGGGATTTCTCTATACTCTCTTGAAGTGACTTGCATTGTCTTGAAGGTGGAAGGACAATTCTGAGCCACAGAGACATTTCTGCATCATTTTAAATATCTAAATAGTTTTCCCATGAAGCAGGCTATGCCGAACTAGCCCTCTCCACCAGAACAGCCATGAGCTAAGAAGATGATCAGTTCACAGCTCCCTTCTTTGCCCAAATTACTACACAGTCAGAAGAGACCATAGGGTCCAGAGGATCTAGGGCAGGATGACTGATGAGCACTGCACTCTGTAAGTCATGGAGGAAGGCTCCTTTGAGATGGTTAAGCCTACCTCTAACTGAGGAATCTATATCCCACATAGGAAAAGATATGGTCCCTATTTGTCTAGAGTCTGATCCTCAGGCACCAAAGGCACAGATGATATTGTGTTTCCATGGTTCAGGTACATAACAAGGTCAATTTTCTTGACTGATACCGTTGATTTTCTTCCCATTCTTGGGAATCCATTTCTTGGTTCTTATACAATATATATGTCACTGGATTCACCCTGAGGCAGGTCTTTCTTTTCTTCAAGCCCTTCCTTCTTGATGATTTCTCAGCCATACACCAGAATGCACAAATATTGGATGGCTTTCTTGACACAAGCCATGTGACTGTCTGGCATTGATTTTGTGTGTGTCCCAGCATCTGCTCTATATCAGATATGTGTAGAATCTCTGTATTTTCACATGGTGTGAGGGGTGTTGATATGGATAAAGGGGCAGTGAACAATGATACCTAGATGAGGTTCTGTTCAGAGTCTCTGC
The DNA here is from genome assembly GCF_000317375.1 of Microtus ochrogaster. Taxonomy (NCBI): domain Eukaryota; kingdom Metazoa; phylum Chordata; class Mammalia; order Rodentia; family Cricetidae; genus Microtus; species Microtus ochrogaster. Next base: position 242,997 of record NW_004949274.1, on the reverse strand, counting down.
TGGCCAAAGGTAAACTGGGGAGATTGGACTTTTGACTTCTGAATAAAGGTGACTAGTTGCTGATCCAAGTTGATCTAGCCAAATTTCTTCCTGGGTGACAGCCTTTGAGAAATGCCATGAACCACGTCAGGCAGTGGTCAAAGGGGGGAGAAGAATAATAAGCACTCCATGTCTGCCTACACCTTTCATTGTTCAGCAGAGTCATCAAGGAAGAAATACTTTACAGAGGAAGTTTAGGTTTAAGTGCTGATCTGGCAGCTGGTGGGCACACATGGCCATATTTATTCTTCTTCCCTGCATTCTTGGAGCTAATCACTTATGAAAAGTCAGCCATCAGTTCTCTTTTAAAAGTCCATTTTCAACAGAAAGAAGAGAAAACTGTTAGTGAAGGGAAGCTAGCAGGGGAGCTAGCAGCAGGGACACTGGAGTACCCCAGTACTGAACCTGCCCCAGAAGCACACTGGGTCTCTAACCACCCGCCAGCCCTGAAGCCCCAGCCCATGAACAGCATGGAGTGAAACACATAACCACTTATTTTCTTCAATAAACCTGACTCACCTCTCAGAAATCATTAAAATCTGTTAGGAAAGATTCAGAGAGCAAACATACCTAACTCAATCAACATTTTGATCAGCAGTTGAGCAGCCACATAAACCATGTGTCTGTTTCCAAGAAGAAAAATGTACTGAATCAAGAAGTGTGGGAATCTAGAGACAAGAATCTCTTCCATTCTCATCTACTGGCTCAAAACATCCCCTTGGGTGGCCATGTGCTGGATCATCTTTCCAAACAGAGTCTACAATAGTGGAAAATGCAGATAGATGATAACTGGTTCTCTGGAGTTTTCAGCTAATGATAAGGTGGGCTGTATCACCCTGTAATTAAATCCATATAACACAGTGCTGTAAGTGCCCAAGTTTATTACCATGCCAGGGTCACCTGATATAGCCACGAGGAATTAAATCATGCCATCTGAAGGGACCACAGTACAAGTGATTCTGTGGCAACTTTAAGAAGAGCAATCAGACTTTTGGGATCTTTATCAGAAACAGAATGTAACAGCAGTTGCCAGGATCAGTACAGTTGTAGTTTCCAGGATACAGTGAAGTTTGCAAACTACACAGGGTACAGAAGATCAGTGTCTAAGAACAATTGTCCTCTCAGGCTTCTATGCTTTATTGACTTCCGAGGGAACATACAGAGAAACACAAAGTAGTCTGAATGCTTCATTGCCTGAGGGAGTGCCTTGGTCTCTCAGGTACTGAAAGGCACATAGTGCGCCAGGAGCCATGGATTCTAGCAGGAAAAACCTATGATGCCTCTTAAAGCAGCTAGGCCAGGCCAGCTCCATGATTCCCTATACAACAAAGCACATTGGTGATGTGAGTAGCTTATGGAGGAGCTGGCAGAGAAGGGAGACATGTGGTAGTAGACAGGGGTGTTGAGCATAAGAGCCACACAGGGTGGGGGTGACCAAGGCACAAAACCTGGCATGAGGGCTGGGCACTGGGGAGTCACCAGGACTAGACAAACCAGCTTGCAGACCATGGGAGCCATGTCTTTCAGAGTGCGGAATTTGCTCACCAATAAGCTGTGAGAGTTAAGGTGGTTGCATGGTCAAGAACAAGGGATTGGACTTGGTGAAACTCTTGCCACTCTTCATACTGCTGTGATAAGACACCATGACCAATGCAATTGTAGAATAAAGAGTTTATTTGAGGTGCACAGTTTCAGAGCATAAAGGTATGGACATCATGGTGAAGAGTATGTCAGCAGACAGGCTGACATCGCCCTGGAGCAGTAGCTGAGAGCTTCCATCTGATCCACAAACATGATGTAGGTAGAGCAAACAGGATGATGACTCTCAAAGCCCATCCCAATGTCACATCTCCTCCAAGGCCACACCTCCTAATCCTTCCCAGTTGAGTTCCACTAATTGAGGACTGAGTATTCAAATATATGAGCCTGTGGGGACATTCTCATTCAACTGTTTGCAGGGTACAAAGGATGCAAGGATTCCTTCTTTATTGTATTTCACTGAACCTTAGTGGTCAAGGATCTAATACAAAATTCTCACAGTTTCTAACTTGGATGATAAAAATACCCAACATTGCTATTGATGTCATTCTGCAGAGTTAAATATATATATATAGCTTTTAATTAGTTTTGTTTGATTTTTGCTAAGAAGAAAACCTTGTTGCTTTGATTTTTTTTTTTGGTGTATTGACATCACCAACTTATTTTTCTACAACAAACAAAACAACTCAACCTCTTTAAATCTGTAAACATTTTTTTATTCCTTTTTGTCACTGTGGATAAAGTTTGCTCAATAAAATTTTTAGTATTGTTTGGGGTTTTCCTAAGAAAGGAATAGAGCAGAAGTCCCATGCTTGTGCCATACAGGGTGAAGATCCAGCATGTTGCTCACTAGTTGGTTCTTTAAAAAAGCTGATTCATATAAGATTGTAGCAGCTTTAACAGAGATCAGATTGCAGCCTGAGGGACAGAGCTTGAATACAACACAGATACCCCTACCCTCTGCATTGGCACACTGTCTCCAAATCTGTGTTTCCAACCAAGGTATGATAACATTTTCCATGTCTGAGAAGGAAAAATTTGAGGTCAAGTGTAATTTCCCAGGAGGAGACCCCCTGCTAGGCCAGAAAAGTGCAACAGCCCTACCCCTATGGGACTGAGAGAGGTGCCCCATGACTGTTGGAGATGATTCCTGCTGTGGACTGTATCAGCATCCTCTGATTCATAGGCAGAGGCTTAGCTAGCCTCCAGAGCACTGGCCCAAAAGACATGGGGACTTCCGGAAGTGAGCAGGTTTAGGTGAGATCAGCACTGTGAAGTCCTAGCAAAGGGAATAGTGCCCCCCATAAGAGTAGGAAGAGACAGCTGGGCATTGACAGATGCATTTAGCTGCAGCACCATGGAGGCAGAGGCAGGTGGATCTCTGAGTTCAAGGCCAGTTTTGTCATAGAATGAGTTCCAGGATAGTTAGGGTTGTGTAGAGAGACCCTGCCTTAAAAATCCAGAGTGGGAAGGAACATTAAAATTATCTCTGCTGTGCAAAGACACAGCAAGGTAGGGAGAGAGGGTCCTCCCTAGCAGCTGATTCCCTGCTTGGGGCCTTCAACTTCGGACTTTTGGATGATACATCTGTGAGTTTGGCCATTAGCGTGTTTTTCCCACCATAGCTGGGAAATTGGAGAAGCCTCCTAAAATGACCAGCTTCTTTGCTTTCTTGGTTCTGAGACTGGTCATGACAAGGCCATGTGGAACAGCCTCCCTAGATCTTCCCTTGGCTGCAGCTTTCCCTCCATACACTGCACTGTTACCAACCAGGCTATCTTGGATGCTCCGCCTCTACTCATTGACTCCCTGGAGTAGGAACATCCCCATGTGAGACCTCACTGGCCTGGGCCCTACCCACTGACTTTGGATAAAACTTCTTGACCCAGCCAGTCATGGGAGGGCAGATGTGTGCTTTACACTGCTCTTTAAGAGAAAGTCATTGACCTTTGATGGGCTGTGCTCTTTGACCTAGAGATGAGGCTTGGAATGTAATCAAGAGCTTGGAACAAGGCTCTTATTCTTTAGACTCTCCAGTTATCCATGGAGAGGAAATTTCCATTTATAAGCAGGAAGGCTGGTGTCCACAAAGGCTCTTGAAAAGGTGGGGCACAAGGGTCAGAACCAAGCTGGCATCCCTGAGTACCCTATGTGGATGCTACCGCATTGTAGTTGGAAAAAGTCAGTTACCCTGTTTTCCATGTGATGAGGGATTCAGGACGGAGATGTGGAGCGTGACACACCATGCTAAGATTGAGCTGGAATGAGAACAGCTTCTGTGTGTGTGTGTGTGTGTGTGTGTGTGTGTGTGTGTGTGTGTATTTGGAGACTGGAGGTCAACTCCAGGTGTCATTCTTCACTCCTGGAACTTGCCAAATGGCCTAGGCTGGTTGGCCAGTGAGCTCCAAGCATTTGCTGTCTGCACTTGTCTGTTGTTTGAATAAGACGTGTATGTCACTGTGCCCAGCTTTCTTCTGAAGATAGAACTCAGGTCCTGTGCTTGCACAAGCTGAACCAGCCTTGTGAGCAGTCTTCTAATTCCAAGTTCCTGGTTCCCTCTATCCTAGTTGTATACTGGGATTCCTGTACCTGAGTCTGCTGCCTCAATGTCCATTCATAATGGAAATCAAATAGCCTTTCGCGTGCAATTGACTGACTCTGTCAGTTATAAAATATTGCAAGAGCCATTGTGCAAACTCTCAGGGATCAAGGGTCCTGCCAGGCTCTAGTCTAACACCAACTGATGTGAGGTTTGGATTGGACTGAAAGAGCAAACCCAGTTTTCTTCCCGCAGCCTGTGTTGTGACACACAGCAACACGAACTGCATTGTGGGAGGAAAAATCGAATCTGTGGCCAAATAAATTTGAGTAGTTGTGGAGAAGATACCAATATTTCCAAGATTTATTTCTAATTGTGATAAAGGTATTTGTAGAAGGAGCGGCAGGCTGCGTTCCCACCCAGCTCCCGCATGGCTAGCTTTACATGGGAAATAACAACACACAAATTGTATTCTTTTAAACACTGCCTGGCCTGTTAGTTCTAGCCTCTTATCGGCTAATTCTCACATCTTGATAAACCCATTTCTAATAAT
>NW_004949274.1:236415-238192 GCF_000317375.1 Microtus ochrogaster | reverse complement strand
TCTGCCTCACTGCCTTCTTCCTCCCAGCATTCAGTTCTGTTTACTCCGCCTACCTAATTTTCTGTCCTATCAAAAGGCCAAGGCAGTTTCTTTATTAACCAATGAAAGTAACACATAGACAGATTACCCTCCTCCATCAGGTATTAGCATATATTACATCATTTTTGTAGGTGTGATAAAACACTCTGCAAAAGTGACTGATGGAAAAAGGAGTTTATTTCAGCTGATGGTTCCAGGGGGATAAGAGCTCATTATGGGAGGCATGTCAGCAAGGATAAGTTCAGGAGTGGGGGAGCTTAGAGATCAACTTTTCAGACAGGAAGGAGAGAGAGAGAGAGAGAGAGAGAGAGAGAGAGAGAGAGAGAGAGAGAGAGATAAATCCCCAATGCCTGCCCCAGTGATGGAAGTTCTCCAGCAAAGTTCCACCTCCTGAAGGTTTCATAGCCTCCCCAAATGTCACCACCAACTGGGGACCAAGTGTTCAAGCACATGAGCCTTTGGGGACATTTCTCATTCAAACCACATTACATAGTGTGTGCCTAGAACAAAAGGCACAGGTCTTAGCTGACTGGTTCAATGGATATTAACATAAAATTATACCCTTTTAGACACCATTCTGATCAAGAATAGAAGGTATTTAGCTCTCTCCAAAATGTTCCTTGTGTCCCTCCCAGTCAATAAGTCCTCACCAAAGATAATCACTACTCTGTCTTCCTCTACCGTGGAAAGGTTTTTCCTGTTTCATGTAAATGTGTCCATTCTTGTGTAGTTCCTTTCTACAACACAGTATCTGTTGTGTTAGCATACAGTGCATATGTTGTTTGTATTTCACGGCTGTGTGGGAGTTCACTTATTTGTCTTTCTCTTAATGCGTATTTCCTGACAGCAGCTGTTTTAGGTATCAGTGTATTCCTGCTGGGCTCCCAATTTGCCATTTCTCAAAGGCTGTGAAAGTAGATCTGGACCTTTTGAACACTGTTCCTCACAATTCAGCTCTTAAAGCTTGTCAGCAGAGGGTGAAACTGGAGAAGCCTTGGAGGGGAAGCATTTTCCTAACAGGTCAGCCCAGCTGGCATTGCAGGCTCCTATAGCATCATAGCACCCAGCAGAAAGCAGCTTCACTGAGAACACACATCCTCCGGGGTTTCAAGCAGAGTGCAGCTGTGAGGTAAATTGCAAATAGCTTCCCCAGGCAAACTAGAGGTCTTCAGCTCTCTCTGTCTCTCTCATGTGCACATGCATATGTGTGTATGTGTGTGTGTGTGTGTGTGTGTGTGTTAAAACATGTTCCTTTGAAGTGCAACTGCATGGCTCTGCCTTTCCCCCATGGTCCAGATCTCAGCCTGGGACTGTGAGGTTTCGCCTTGGCTGTGCATCTCAGTCTGGGATGGGCAGTGACTCTTCTCAGTCCTCCAGAGTTCTCTTCTTCCTCTGGTTAATCTTGCACTGTTCACATCTGCCCCCAATGCAGCAACTTTTTTTGTATTAATTTCCTGTTTGTAAAAAACTCAGTGACTTCTCTCTCTTGTTTGGATCCAGAGGCATTTTTGGGAGTTCTAAGCCATGCTACCATAAATGTTCTGGGCTGTGTCTCTTGGTGTCCACCAGTAGTCATTTCTGTTGGGTATGATCAGGAGATGTTTGCTGAGTCGTGACATGTGTGTCCTGCTTAGGTGGATGCTGCCAAGGCAGGCGGGCCTTTTCTAAGTGTTTCTTCTCCTTCTCCTTCACCTTCTCCTTCTCATCATTATTATTATTTTATTACTTTAAAAAATAC
>NW_004949274.1:227488-233500 GCF_000317375.1 Microtus ochrogaster | reverse complement strand
TTAGTGTATATTGCTTTTATTATATTTAGAAATGATCCTTGCATCCATGATCTCTCCAAGACCTTTATCATGAAGGGGTTTTGAATTTTGTCAAATTCATTTTTGGAATCTAATGAAATGATATATGTTTTTTTCCTTCAGTTTATTTATGTGATGAATTACACTGATAGATTTTCATATGTTGAACCAGCTCTCCATCTCTGGGATAAGGCCTACTTAATCATAATGAATAGGTTTTTTTTATGTGTTCTTGGATCCAGTTTGCTGTTATTCTATTGAGAATTTTTGCATCCATGTTCATGAGTGAGATTGGTCTGTAATTCTCTTTCTTGGTTGAATCTTTGTGCACTTTTGGTATCAGGGTAACTGTAGCTTCATAAAAAGAGTTTGGCAATGACCCTTCTGTTTATATTATGTGGAACACATTGAGGAATATAGGTATTGGCTCTTCTTGGAAGTTCTGGTAGAATTCTGGACTAAAACAATCTTGCCCTGGGCTTTTTTTGGTTGAGAGTATTGTGCTGACAGCTTCTATTTCCTAGTGACATATAGGTCTATTTAAATTGCTCACCTGGTCTTGATTTAATTTTGGCATATGGTATCTATCTAAAAAATTGTTCATTTCTTTTACATTTTCCAATTTCGTGGAGTACAGGTTTTTGTAGTAAGACCTAATGATTCTCTGAATTTCCTCAGTGTCTGTTGTTATGTCCCCCTTTTCATTTCTGATTGTGTTCATTTGGGTGTTCTCTGCCTTTTGATTAGTTTGGATAAGGGTTTGCCAATCTTGTTAATTTCCTCAAAGAACAGCTCTTTGTTTCATTGATTCTTTTTATTGTTTTCTGTGCTTCTATTTTGTTGATTTCAGCCCTCAGTTTGATTATTTTCAGTCTTCTACTCCTCCTGGGTGAGTCTACTTCTTTTTATTTCTAGAGTTTTCAGGTGTGGATATTAAGTCACTAATGTGAGCTTTGTGCATTCTCTTTCTGTGAGCACTTAGTGCTATGAACTTTCCTCTTAGCACTGCTTTCATAGTGTCTCATAGGTTTGGATATGTTGTGCTTTTATTTACGTTGAATTCAAGGAAGACTTTAATTTCTTTCTTTATTTTTTCCTTGTTCTATGGGTGGTTCAGTAGTTGACTGTTCAATATCCATGAGTTTGTAGGATTTCTATGGGTAGTATTGTTGTTAAATTCTAACTTTACTCCATGATGATCTGGTAAGCCACAGGTAGTTACTCGATTTTTTTTTTTGTATCTGTGGCTGTTTGTTTTGATGCTAAGTATGTGATCAATTTTCGAGAAGGTCTTTTTTGTTTGGGTGGAATGTTCTATAGATGTCTGTTAAATCCATTTGCTTCATTGCAGCTGTTAGTTCTCTTATTTCTCTGTTAAGTTTCTGTCTTTTTGACCTGTCCATTGGTGAGAGAGAAGGGTTGAAATATCCTACTATTAGTGTGTGGGGTTTGATGTGCCATTTAAGTTTTAGTAATGTTTCTTTTACATATGTAAGTATTTGGGGCATAGATATGCAGGATTGAGACTTCATCTTGATGAATTGTTCCTGTTATGAGTATAAAGTGTCCTTATCCATCTCTTCTGATTGATTTTAGTTTGAAATCAATTTTGTTAGATATTAGGATAAGCACATTTGCTTGTCTTAGGTCCATTTGATTGAAAAATCTTTTCCCAACACTTTACCTTAAGGTAGTGACTGTCTTTGAGGTTGAGGTGTGTTTCTTGTAAACAGAAGAGTGCTGGATGCTGTTTTTGTATCCATTCTCTTAACCTGTGCCTTTTTATAGGTGAATTGAGTTCATTGATATTAAGTGATATTAATGACCAGTGGTCATTAACTCTGGCTATTTTTGGTGGTAGTGTTTGTGTATTTCCCTTCTTTGGGTTGTGTTGGTAGAGGGTTATCAGATGTCTGTGTTTTTGTGAGTGTTGTTAGCTTCTTTGGGTTGTGGTTTTCCTTCTAGTACTTTCTGTAAGGCTGGATTTTTGGATACATCTTGTGTAAAAATCTTTTTGTCATGGAATATCTTATTTTCCCCATCGATGGTGAACCATGGCTTCTCAATGACTTCTAAGTATTTCTTATAACACACACCTACTAGAAGGTTTGAAACTTCCGATTCTTCTCATTCCTGGCAGGGCTTGTTGTTGCTGCATGTGTCCTGATTACACTCATGGTGTTTCGTTATGAGTTTTGTTTCATTCCCTAATGAATAGTTGTCTCAGTCAGTGCTCTATTGCTATGAAGTGGTACCATTACCACAGCAACCCTTACAAAAGGAAACATTTAATTGGTGCTTGCTTACAGTTTCAGAGGCTTAGTCCATTATCCTCATGGCATGGGGCATGGCAGCACACAGACAGACATGGTCACTGAGAGTTCTACATCCAGATCTACAACAGGTAGATCCCCAAAGCCCACCCTTAGACAGACTTCCTCCAACAGGGCCATACCTATTCCAACATGGCCACACCTCCTAATCACTCAGGTAGTACTAGCCCTAATGATTAAGCATTCAAATATATGAACCTACGAGAGTCATTTTTTGTGATTAAATTATTATCAAATTGTTTTAAAACAATCTTTTCTTATTTAAATACCCAGTTCCCACTCCCTCCCCCCTCCCACTCTCTCCGCCTTCCCTTTTTCCCACGCCCCACCCACTCCTCAGAGAGAGTGAGGCTTCACAAAGGAGTCAACAAAGTCTGGTGCATCCTTTGAGGCAGGAGCAAGGCCCTGCTTTTATATCTAAGCTGAACAAAGAATCCCTCCAAAAAATGGGGTCCAAAACACCAGCTCAAGCACTAGGGATAAACCATAGTCCACTGACAGTGGCCCCAGAGACTGCCCAAGCCACACAACTGTCACCCACATTCAGAGAGCCTAATTTGATCCTATGCAGGTTCCCCCGCTGTCAGTCCAGTGTCAGTGATCTCTCACTAGCTCAGGTTAGCTGTTTCTGGGAGTATTCCCAATTATAGTCACAACCCCTTTGCTCATATTATCGCTCCTCCCTCTTTGGTCTCTGGGAGCTCAGCCCAGTGCTTAGCTGTGGATCTCTTCATATTCTTCCATCAGATGCTAAATAAGGGTTCTATGATGACAATTAAGGTAGTCATCAATCGGATTACAGAGGAATACCAGTTCAGACACCCTTTCCACTATTGCTTAGAGTCTTAGCTGAGGTCATTCTTATAAATTCCTGAGAATTTTCCTAGTGCCAGGTTTCCTGCTAGCACCATAATGGCTCCTTCAATCAAGGTATCTCTTTCCTTGATCTCTTTCTCTGTCCTTCCCCCATCTGAACCGTTCCGTTTCCTCATGTTCTCCTCCTCCCTTTTCTTCTCCCCTCCCCCTCTCCTTCTGACCTCCTTTCTCTCCACCCACCCAACTTTCTCAGGAGATCTTGTTTCATTCCCCTTTCCAGGCAGATCCATGTATGTCTCTCTTAGGGTTTTTCTTGTTACCTAGCTTCTCTGGAGACATGGAATATAATCTGTTTATCCTTTGCTTTATGTCTAATATCCACTTATGAGTGAGAACATACCATGTTTGTCTTTCTGGGTTTGGGTTACCTCATTCTGGATGTTTTTTTCTAGTTCCATCCATTTGCATGAAAATTCCAAGATGTCATTGTTTTTTACTACTAAGTAGTACTCCATTGTTTAAATGTACCACATTTTTTTAAAATCCATTCTTTGATTAAGGGTCACCTAGGTTGTTTCTAGGTTCTGACTATTACAAATAATGTTTGTAATAATGAGAGAATGTCTTTGTGGTATGAGTGAGAATCTTTTTGATATATGCCAAAGAGTGATATTGCTGGGTCTTGAGGTAGAATGATTCCCAGTTTTCTGAGAAACCGCCCTACTGATCTCCAAAGTGTCTGAACACCAGCAATAGAGGAGTGTTTCCTTTACCCCACATCCTGTCCAGCATAAGTTGTCATTAGTGTTTTTCATCTGGGCCATTCTTACAGGTGTGAGATGGAATCTCAGAATTGTTTTCATTTGCATTTCTCTGATGACTAAGGATGTTGAACATTTCCTTAAGTGTCTTTCAGCCATTTTAGATTCCTCTGCTGAGAGTTCTCTGTTTAGGTCTATACTCCATTTTTTTTATTGGATTATGTGTTCTTTTGATGACCAATTTCTTGAATTCTTTGTATATTTTGGAGATCAGACTTCTCTATGATGTGGATTGGCGAATGGAGGTGCTTTTGTGTCCATTACTTTTCTTGTTGCTATGACAAATACCTAAAGAGAAATGACTTATGGGGTGGGGACATTTACTTTGTAGCTTGATTTGAGGTTATTCTCCTTTGTGGCAGGAATACATACACACCACTGGGAGCAGTTTGTAGCTGTGGTAGCAGGGTATGAGGTTATTGCTCATAACTTGTGGATCAGAAGGCAGAGAGAGGACATGAAGTAGACGGTGCCATAAACTTAACACTCATCCCCCAGGTCTCACTTCTCTCAGCCCCATCAAAGAAAGGGTTCTATAACCTTTTCCAACAGCACCGTCAGCTGCAGACCAAGAGTTCAGACAAATGAGTTGTCAGGAACTCATAGTGTGAAGAGTTGCTTTTTTAGCATGAGAAGTCTGTGACCAGTCCTGTGTTTCCATCCTGAATGCACAGCTGTCAGACCTACAGGCTGTCTAGCTGCATTATAACATTTTTTTTGTCATGGATTCACCAGAGGTCAGAGCTGAAATCTCTTGGGGGATCTGGTCCCATATACTGAAAGACAGTAGTCTGAATACCTCATCAGTGAAGTGCTGGCAGTTCCCATAGCTGGGACCAGCATCTAGAATCCCAAGGCTGCCAGTGTGGCACTGGAGAACAGCATGGCAGGCTGTTCTGTGTGCTTCACTGTAGAGGAATGGCCTCCATTTCTGTGTGTTGAAAGATTACAGAGTTTTCTTTCTTTTTCTTTTTTATATATTATGTATGGGTGTTCTACATGTGTGCCTGACTGCCAGAGGGGGGCATCAGATCTCATTATAGATGGCTGTGAGCCACCATGTGGTTTCTGGGAACACAACATACTCATATTTTTAAAAGTTCATTTTTAAATTGTGTATATGTGGGGTTTGGTATAATGCATTATGCATATATAATGTGTATTGTTTGCACAGATTCACAGTTCCATTTCCTTAAACATCTATTTTTTCTTTTGTTTTGATACATTTTGGGTAAAATTTAAAAGTTTTTAGTTTATATATTAGGGAATTTTGCCTGCATGTTTATCTGTGTACCACTTGTGTGCAGTGCCCACAGAGGCCAGAAGAGGGCATCAGATCCACTGGAACAGCAAATATAGGTGGTTGAATGCAGGAAGTGCTCCTAACTACTGAGCCCTGTGTTATGAACTTTCAAATACTTCTCTGCTAGGTCCTTATAAACTATAAATTCTGGCTCTGGTGCTAGCTTTGGAACACCAGAACAAAGCCCTCTGATCTCCTTGAGTTTGGGTATCTGTTCTTCCACACTCTCTCTTTGGAGACCTGGCAGATTGTCTTTGTTCTTTCAGATGGACTTCATGAAGATGAGGCTGGTTTATGCTTTCATTCTGACAATGGGTGCTCTTTGCTTATACTTCAGCATGGAACTTTTCGAGGAATCACCATTTGTTCTCAAGAAAGGTCACGGGCAGTTTCTCCAGCTTCCAGATATAGACTGCAAGCAGAAGCCACCTTTCCTTGTGCTGCTGGTGACTTCATCCCACAAGCAGCTGGCAGCTCGGATGGCCATCCGCAAGACATGGGGTAGAGAGGCAGAGATTCATGGGAGGAATGTGAAGACCCTCTTCCTCCTGGGGGCCTCAGACAGCACCGATGAGATGAATGCTACAGCCCAGGAGGGCAAGCAGCACCGTGACATCATCCAGAAGGATTTCAAGGATGACTATTACAACTTGACCCTAAAGACATTGATGGGCATGGAATGGATCCACCACTTTTGTCCTCAGGCAGCTTTTGTGATGAA